>NW_010314794.1:63666-67395 GCF_000700745.2 Antrostomus carolinensis | reverse complement strand
CAGCCGGGACAGCCTGCTCGGAGTGGGATATCAGGTAACTGTGTCCCTATGGCACAGGGTGGGGGGTATGGGATGGGGGTGTGGGATGCAGGGGGTCTCCTGTCCCCCAGGGTTCTGCAGCGTGGGCTCCACTGGACGTGGCTTCCCAACGCCAACCGTGCTGGTTACGCTGCAAAGCCCCAAAGAGCCCCGGCTGCCGCCTGCAACCCACCGTTAGGTCTCGGTTATAAAGGTTTATGACAGGAGGGAAAGGAAGTAAATCACATTTATATCCCTTGTTTTCTTTATCGGGGCACTAATTTGACAGGGAAGGGAAGTTTTTGCTTATTTTACAACTCTAATTTTGGCTGCAATTTGATTTCAGTAGCCGGGAGGCGAACACAGAATCTTATTTTTATTCTGGAGTCAGTATAAAAATTTACATTTTGCCACAGCCCCCCCACTAACACTTTAGTGCAGATACAGCAGCCTCCGGGCTTTTCACAAAACACATAACCCAACATATAATACACTCATAATTCACTAATGTTTGCTGAATGACAGGGTTAAGTGGCTGCTATTCCCGGCCTCCCACCACACTAATGTACTCCAGACCTGTGCTCCTTTTCTTCTGGATCGCAGTCAAATCGTTTCCTGCAGCCCTGGCAGTGGCAGCTCCTTCCACCCCCGAATCAACACAACTTCCGAAATTATTTTCATTTGTTTTTCTAATCTAATTTTCCCCTCGGTGCTCCACTAATCATCAATCCCATTAAGGGCTTGATGTGTTGACTGCTTTCCAGAGAGGAGCCCGTCCTGCATCCCATCGTGCGTTGACCTTCACAGGCACGATCCCGGTTGAGCTCCCTGGACCTCGCGGTGGGGCTGGACCCGGCGGTGATGCCCGCGGCGGGGGATGACAGAGTGGAGAGGTCAGTGGGTGCTTGTGGGGTTGGACCAACCCCTCCATCCCAAACCTGCATCCCAACCTCCTGGCTGTACCCCTCCGTTGTGGGAACCAGCACTGTCCTGGGTGAAAGTGTGAATATTTAAGACAAAAAGGAGGAGAAGGGAAGGGAAAGTTGACTCCAGTCCAAGAGCCAAAGTCAAACATCCTCGGGTGCAATATCTGCACTGCAAAGAGGCTGAGAAGCCCAACACGTGTCACTCGTAATGAGAAAAACAAACAGCGAGTGTGCGCGTGGGGATGAGGAATTCATCGAAGGAGATTGGGAACACGTTGCCACCCGTCCTGGGAACGGGATGGGTGCTGCTGCGGGGAGGACGAGCTCCCAGCCCGGCTCTGCTGCCTTGTGTCACCAGCCCTGGAGCTCGGCCCCGCACAGGGAGATTGGCACTATTTTTCCTTCTCTCCAGTGTCAGGTTTTTTTCTTTCCTCTCTCAGCAGGTCCCTGAGCTGGGGGTGGCCGGGTCCAGCCTCCCCAGGCAGCAAAAACTGCTCAAAAACCTTAAATCTAAGGAGGCAGGAGAATGAACCCGGCTCTGTGGAGCAAAGCAAGGCAAGGCGGTCAGACTCATCCTCCTCCTCCTCCCGCAGCCGAAGGCAGCTCTGGGGAGCACCGAGGGGTTTGCTGCTCTTTACAGGAAATTTGATGGGTTTTTTCCATCTGAAGACGAGGTGCTCTGTGTGCTCCAGCCAGCCGCTCCCTCCCCTCCCAGGCAAGGCAAGCTGGCCCCCAAAGGGAAAGCAAGGACTAAGCAGGTAGGGGTTTGGGTGCCCCCCCCCAAAATATCTCTAAACATATTGAGCTTGATAAATAGATCCAGCGATAGACACCCAGACAGAAATATTTCTAAGCCAGAGAGTAAAGCTCTTCCCTCTGTCAGGGCTTGCAGAGCAGCACTGGGACACGCGTTAGGAGCCTGGGGTGGGTGAAAGCCATGAAAAACGGTGACACTTCTCACTGATGTCCTTGACCTCACATTTCCTGTGCTGGGTTATTTTTCTGACGCTGTGATGAGTCTGTGGCGGGCTGGCAGTGCTGGCAGCAGCACTCTGGCAATGCTGCCATGTCCCCTTCATCTGGATTTTCTCCGGGGAAGGAGAAAGTCCCTGGGGCAGGGGTGTGATGCCAGGGACGAGGACAGGGATGTGCTGCTCCAGCCCTGCCACATGGGAGCAGAAAGGGTGCACACTTGCTCCCCCTCCCCAGGAATAAACATCCCACCCCTCAAATGACAGGGACTCCACGGATCTGTTCAAAACAGTTTATTGTATTTTTTTCGTCAGACAAACACATTGATTTCTGGACCACAGTAGAGGATGGAAACCTTTCACAAACTTATTTATTTGAAAATACAAATATAAAATTATACTTTCCACATCTGTGATGTGAGAGACCCCCATCCACATAGTATTTTACAACAGGGCTTTAGAAAGCCATACACAGAGACCTGAAAGATGCTTGATATATATAGATACATATATATATGTATATATATAAAAAAAAAGTCACTACCAAAGTTCTCATCAGTTCATACTAAAGTATAAAAGGAAGGGCTAGGCCTGCCACTGTGCCATAGTTTATTTAGGTACATTTATGACCACCTGAAATGCTGAGACTTTGCATCCTAGTACTGATGGAGTTCAGACCTCGTACGACAGAGAATGACGGGGATTTGCTACCTACGAGGGTCGAGGCGACACAGGAGCCCACGCGCGGCGGCGGGAGGGTGTGGAGGAGAGCGAGGCGGGCGCGCGGGCCAGCCCGGCTCGGACACGGGGCTCTCTCGAGACAACACAGTCGGACTGTTTGGGAACCGAGAACCGATCACGAGGATTTACTTTCTTAAACTACTTTTTTTTTTTTTGTTTTCCTTTTTTTTTTTTTCCTTTTTTTGGTAGTTTTTATTACAGTATTAAAGTATTGCTTAGCTGACAGAATCTCCTCACGTAGTGTTCGCACGCGGCAGCGGGTTTGACTCGGGATTCTGTACGTATGAAACTCTACAGTGTCTGTGCGCAGACCAGGATCTGCCGGTGTGTCTTCGATGCAATCCTGTCTCTTCACTTTACTCTAACTTCCATTTTTTTTTTTTTTTTTCTGTTTGAATTATTATTATTATTTCGCTTTTTTTTTTTTAAAAAAAAAAAACAAAAAAACAAAACCCCAAACCAAACCACTTAAAAAAGAAAAAAATAATTCAGAAAATTCCACCCAAGAGACATTTCCATAGCATAAAAGACAGCTAGGAGTTAGTGTTGGTTTGTTTTTTTTTTGTTTGTTTTCTTTTTTTTTTTTGTAAACAGTTTCATATGCAATATCATACATAACCATGGCTGGCCTTCAGTAAAAATGTAGTAAACTATATTGCTTTAGTCTTGATTATGTTGCATTGAGTGAATGAATGGCAGAAAGGAAACAGGAAGGGAAGTGTGGCTGGAGTCACTAGCCCTCATTCACACTAGGGATGAAAACAGCATCCTCAGCTTCAGAGCAGGGAAAAGAAATCCGAACACCTTTCAGGTCCTTATTACCAACAATTAGCCAATGGTTTAACTAGCCTAGCGCGATGTGTGACATTCACCAGCGGTACAATGCTGCTGTACAATGGAAAATAAAATAAAAAAGAAACTTACAGCAAAGAGAGCCATGCTACCTTAAAGTCCAAGCTACAATTCAACTGAAAATTAACATTTATGAGGAAATAATAATAATAATAATAATAATAGTAAAAAAAGGACAGGTCAGGCTTCATTTTAATCAAGCCAATCACAAATGACTTCTT
>NW_010314794.1:56206-63479 GCF_000700745.2 Antrostomus carolinensis | reverse complement strand
GGATGCCCCCGCCGGCGGTGCTGCCCGCGCCGGGGACGCCTTCGGGACAACCAGACGGGACCCACTCGCCTGTTGGTCGCTCCGGGACAGCGGGTCCGTAGGAGATATTTGGAAAGAAAAGGGCAATACCCCTCCGAATGACCCGTCCCTCACTGTGCTTGACTAAAACAAAGGTGGAGCTGAACCTTTGTGCTGAAAAACTTCCCAAAAAACCCCCAAACAAATGAACAAAGAAGGTTTAAAAAAAAAAACCAAAAAAACCCCTTCAAAATGGATTTCTAGATGAGCGGGGGACTAACGTGAACCTTAGTCTAGGTAGCCACATCAAAACATATCGGATTCCACGACATTTGTGCTATGGGCCACTGGGACTTCTCAAAAGGTATATAAACATCTAAAACATATTCACACAGATTAGCAATTTCTTCTGAGCATTCTTAAAAAAATATTATTTTTTATTTATTTTTTTTCTCTTAGTAAAATCGTTTTAATATACCGTGCCTCCCTCTTTTAAAAAATAAATTAAAAAAATCCAGTTTTGCATATCTAGCATTAGCATTTAAGGTAGTATGGCACATCCCCTTTCCAAAGTCAAAGGTGGGGATCTACAAATGCCTTAAGAGTTTGCCAGCATTTTTAACATTGTGAGACCTTTGGTTAGTTGAAACCGCATCAGATCAGCAAAAGAAAAATAAAACAACAACAAAGAAACAAGAGGAAAAAATAAAAAAAACAACAACAAAGAAAAGAGGAAAGGAAAAAAAATAAAATAAAAGGAAAACCTTCCCAAAATTATTAGCAATTTTTTTTTTTCTTAAATAAGAGAAAGTTCTATCCTTACTGGTCCTAAATCTGAATAACTACATCTAAATTTTTAACCTTAATTACGATACACCTACCAATATGTACTAGAAGAGGAAGAGAGAAAGGGGGGGGGGGGGGAATCACCACCCCATTTGGGGGGGGGAATTCACTACACTAGCATCAGGACAGCACTCTTACAAGATAGCCATTTTATACACTATTAACAGACAACAATGAGCAACAAAGAATATTCTATGAGGTGACAGGGAATGGAGAGGAAAACCAACTGGTAGTACAGTACATCATCAACATTGACAAAATAGCAATAAAAAATTCCCTGACGGTACATTGAATTGCAGGGAATTTGCTTTGTCTCTTCTTTTTTTTTTTTTTTCTTTTTTTTTTTTCTTTTTTTTCTTTTTTTTAACGTTTTTATTTTTTAAAGAATTCTTTTATTTATTTTATTACTTGATCAAGTCTCAATATTTAAAAAGCGTCCAGCATTTTGCTTAAACCTGGTTGTTCTGAAATAAGAAGAAAAAAAAAAACAAACCCTAAAATATTACATAAAAAGCATGATTCTTTTTTTTTTTTTTAAAAAAAAAAAACCAAAAAACAAGAAAAACAAGGTTTTCTCCTTTCGGTTAGCGGTATGGTGCCTTGTTTTTATTAAAGATGCCTTGCTCTACCTTGTCTATTGAATGTCTACATTAGTCTACTTGTTAGTAAAATTTACAAAAATAGGAGTGCAGCAGCTCTTTTTTTAACAAATGTCGCATTCAGTGTCTTATACTGGCTGTACCTAAAGTACCAAATTTATAAACGTAACAATTTAAAAAAATATTAATAAAACTTGTCAATATTACGTTAAAAAAAGAAGAAATATATCCACACTACAGTATGTTCTTAATGCCACCTACCGTTGTTGTACTTCTAGTTTGCTGTTGCAGGCCTATTTACCAATATTAAAAAAATTAAATTAAAAAATATCCTTCATAAGTTTCCTCCCCCAACAGAGGACCATATATATAACAGCCAAATATTAAACATGTGCAAATAGGAAACTGTCAGTTTTTCCCCTACCAGTCACAGTGCAATGATGTTTTATACTTTATTTTTTATTTTTATTTTTTTTTAAATTCTGTTTACAACTACAATAAATTAAAATCTTCCGTTGCTTCTAGGGTGAAACTTGTAGCACTGAGGTATTCCCAAAAAAAAAAAAAAAAAGAAAAAAGAAAAAAAAAATCAAAAAACCAAAATGCTTTCCTAATTTGTTAATAAAGAAAGTAATGGATTAAAAAAAAAAAAAAAAAGGTAACCACACAAGCTTGAAAGCAGCTCTGCCTGCAGGCGAGGAGGGACCTCGCCTCTCCCCGGGCTGCACAAGGTGCCCAGAGCTGCTGAAATGACTGGACAGCAAGGTGATTGAGTTTAAAAAACATCAATGAAAAGAAAATAAAATTTAAAAAATTAAAAAAAAAAAAAAAAAAAGAAAATCAAGGTGTGCTTTGAACCGTGAATGCATTAAATAGGAAAACCAGAGCTTCTTTTATCAGTCTGGGGAAAAGCAGGTTTTTAAATGAAAAAAAAAAACCAACCAAACAACAAAAACCAAAACCCAAAATGACCACGAGACTGTTCCTTTGTAAGCTGTGCACGTCTGATAGCGAAGATGCTGGTATGACGCTAGGAGAGCTGGGAGGGCTACCACGCCTGCCAGCGAGCGAGCCGAACCGTCTGCGCGTCACCTACCGCGGGCCAGCTCCGGCAGTCCGGCAAAACGCCGACAACTCCACCTCTTTGTTTTTATTCTTCCATTTTCATAGAGAAACTGCCTTAGGCTGACTCCATCACAAAAATAGGTTTGTATTTCTCTTTCTTAATAGTTTATATGTAGTTAATGGAATTGTATTTACAGTATTTTTATTATTTTTTTTTTTTTTTTTCTTTTCAGAATTCACAATTTCAAAAAACCTTATATCACCTCTTTCAACAAAAAAAAGCACTTATAGAAAAAAGGACGCACAAAAAAGTTTGTAGTCCTTGCCTTATTGCCGAAAATAGAGAGAATTAGGTTAACGAAGACGTCACAAACGAAAAGAAGGGCTAGAGAACCTGCTGCTCACCCCTGTCCCCCGTGCCCTGCAAGGCCACCCCACGGCGTCGGTGGCAGCAGAGCCGGGACCGGCGGCTGAGACTCCTGTCACCATCTCAGCATCCTTTAAGCAACGACGACTACGTAAAACAGAAGGGAGAAGGAAGGGAGGTGGGAAAGAAAAAAAAAAGGAAAGAAACCCCTTAATATAAGCAGTTACGCTATGGTTAGGCTCTCGCTAGATACACAAAGAATTAGAACTACGTGGCTACGAGACTATGTCAAAATGCTACGAAAAAAACGTGGTTTGGAGAGGTTTAAAAAGAGGTGTGTGGGGGGGGGGGGAACCCATCAAGAAAATAAACCGAACAAGAAATGGATTTTATATACATACTTTTAAAAGCTGTTGTTTTTATAGTACAGCAGATTCATGAGATGATGAGAGAGATTTTTTTTTAAACAACCCAAGTCCATTGAGTGCCACCTCCAGTTTGTTTGCGTTACCGGTGATGATGTAGCGTTCAAAGTCTGATGAGATCACCCAAACGTGGGCCCCTTCAGAAACTTCGCCCCGTCTTGCCCGGACATCCAGAGAGACTCTGCGGGGAGGAGAAGGCAGGAACAGGGCACGGAGAGTTAACTGAGGTCACTTGGGATTTTTTAATAAACCCCCCCCAAGTGTTGCTTTGCACTGCCATGGTCTGCTCTGATCCACACCAGGAGTGAATCCGGAGTGACCTGGCCGAACGTGGAGGTGTTCCTGGGATCACCGCCACGGGAATGTGGATTTGATGTATTTCCTGCTCTTCCTTCCCAGTTCCACCCCTCTGGAAAGCCAGGAGCTGAGGCAGGCAGCACCTTCCTGCTCTGCTTTGGGAACAATAAAATGTGACTTGAGCTATCGGAAGGACAAAAACTGCTCCTCCAGTTACACCAGGAATTTACAAGGCTTCAGCAAAATGTGGGGGTTTTGGGTTGTTTTTTTTGTTTTTTTCCAAGCTAAAGTACTTGAAAGGTAACAACTTTCACAGGGGCACGCTGCAGCCGTCAGGGTTTATTTTATATCGGAGGCTTCAGCTTCTGACGCTCTATTCCTGCCGGGGCTTAGTGGGGAGATGGAAATAACCATCAGGGCAGGGCTGGCTGTGGCAGGGGACACATCTTGGTCACACATTTTTGGGGGTGACCTCCAGACCCATCCCCAAAGGGTCATACTCAGGGGTAAGGTGCCATTGGGAACGGCCGGTCCCTGCTCCAGGGACCAGCGATGCCTTGGGACGCGCTGCCGCAATAAAATTTCAAACTCAGTGGTCCTTGAGGGATTAATAATAAGGCTCATTTCCCCCTCTCAAAATCTATTTTAATTAGTAATGAGCAACATTAAAAGCACTTTCTGGTTTTAAGTCATTAATGGTTTAAGTCCTAATCCTGGCCAGTAAATGATGGTTACAGTTTGATGTGTGGTGTGAAGTGATGACGATACATTAATCTGAGGAACGCCGCCGTCACCGCAGCGTTATTAGCTCTGCTCGGGTCCCCAGCCGCCGCTCTGCACCACCTCGGTGTTACAGAGGCTGACGTGAAGGGTTCTGACAAATTGATCTGGGAATGTACACTGATACGTGCAAATAATAATGGGGATTAAAGCAAGAGTGCTTATGCCACTTTTTTTTTTCCTTCCCATAAAAAATAACTACTTGGTGGAGCAAATCAATTGACGGAACAATTTCAGGTAATCTTGGGTGTATGTGGGTAGATGAAGAGTAAATAGAAATCCACTAGTATCTATAAGTATTTATATAATTTAAAGCCTCCAAACATCTTCCGCAGTTCCCAGCCCCTTGACTAACTGTAATTCTAATTTGATACACCCATTTGAATGTAAAACATGTGACATTGATCAGGTAGAGCCGGGCAAAAGGCAGAGAAATAAAATCTGTCACATCCATTACATTCGCCTGCAGGGACTCCAGGTAAACCCGTGCCACTGAACGGGGGCAACTTCTGGTTTTCACTGACCGACTTTTCTAATCTACTCTGTTCTCAATGTAAGAATGTTTGCAAAGATGAATATGCCAAAGGCCAACAAAATAAAAAAAAAATAATTAAACATTTAATTAACTTGAGCTTAGTTCAAAGGGTAGGAAACTGGCAGCGATCCAAGGATGCATTACTCAGGTAATGTCTTTAATTTAATTTGCTTAGGTTTAATTTATTTTTTTTTTTATCTTGATAATTGCTCTATGGTTCTGAGTTACAATGTTATCGTTTAGCTGTAATATTTGGTACAGCACTTCATTAAGAATGATGGTTTCTCTATAATAAAGCAGTGGGGCTCGTCTATGTTCAGACCAGTGCAATGGCAGCAGATCGATAACCCCTGTCGGGTGCTGTCAGCTGGCACTTGGTCATTTCCCCACAGGTTACTGGGATCACTGGTTTTTCTGCAGGGGGTTTGGTTCTCCAAATTATTGCACTGAGTGTCATAAAGACAAAAAAGTGACTTTTTGAGGGTTTAGCTCCCGATCTGTCTTCCAGTTTCCAACCTGTGAGATTGATTTGAATAACACAAATCACAGAAAGGAATGATTAAAGGCCAAGGAAAGACGAAATGAAGATTAAAAATTGTTCACTTAAAGTAAATATAGGGGAGATGGTAGTTTAGCACAAAGTACAAATGGTATATACTGTAATACCTCCAAGTGAGATGGCAACCAACCATGTGTAACGTTTCAATGGTATCCATTTGTAAAAGCCGTTGCAATCAAAGGTCCCTAAAATTGTACAATTGTTAAGTTCATCAGTGCTCTATACATGGGAACAGATGATTATTAATTTTGGCAAGAAATTATAAAAAGGACTTGAGAAAGACTGTGTTGCCAGCATGAATAGGTATTTCCGAGAGCTGTTCTGGTCACCAGTGACTTGGTGTGCTGAACCCTACGGTTACCTTTCCAAGACCATGATCTTCTCATTCCCCCAGTTGCAAAAATAAGCTTTGGGTTTTCCCTTCTTTATTTTGAAACCAGGGTTAGTAAATTGAGAGTGTTAAATAAATATATATGTAAAAAAAGCTCTGGGATTCTTTGCAGTTATTGGGGGAAATTAAGAGGCTGCCAATCTGCAAGTCAAATACAAAATCGTTCTTTGGAGACGTGTTAGTGCAGACAAATCCGGATACCCAGGCTTGTGCCTCGTATCCCAGTGCTGGAGAAATCGGGATGGCGCTGAGGACACAGTGCCCAAGTTTTCAAGAACAAACAGGGTTTTTTCTTTAGGTGAAAAATAGAAACACAAGGTGTTGTTAAGTGGTGAGGGATGGCAGTTTGAATTGATGTAGCTCTTGGCAGAGCAATAATATTCCACGTTTGGCACTAGAACTGATCCAAAGGGATTGTCCAGTCCCTGGTGTGACCATGGGAGGGGCAGGACCAGGGTGAGAATGGTGCAGCAGGGGATTTTTGGTCTCTTTGGGTTCTCATTGCTTATGCAATAAAATTAACACAATTTCAGGAACTTTGTCTGCACTACGCTCCCACTCCCCTTGCTCAGCCAATTTGGTCAGAGAGTGAAATTCTCCTCTTGGTTTGAGGGATCTTGGGGGAACCCTCTGTACTTTGCCAAGTTTATTGTACAAGAGGGAAAAAAAAAATCTCATCGTTTCACTAAAAAAAAAAAAAGGGCAACAACTTCAGTTGCATTTTTTTCTGGTCGGGAGACTGACAGCCACCAAAGAGGGCCAACCACATTCATGCTAACACACACAGGTAAAACAGCGCGCTCTGGAAACAGCATGCAGCTGGGTTAAGCGAATCTCCATCGCCCGTCATTAGTGAGGCTGCAGACCCACGCGGCGTTAGAGGGGCTTTTCCAGCGACTTGACAGCACAACGCAAGCGACTGACTTGTAACCTGCAGGTTTGAAGGATTTCTAGTGGTGCCGTAACCGGCTGGAGGTGACCCAGGAGGTCAGCAGATGCTGGCGGCTGTCCCCGGGCCACGGGGATGCTGCAGTTCCAGGGACGGGCGGTGGGAGTGGGACAGCCTTGTGGCCAGTAGCGGGATGGCTGTCCCTTTGCCGAGGTGGTCATGGGCAATGGGGTCCCGTCGGCTGAATTAATGAGCTGCTTTTTGCTCGTTTAGGTGGGAACAGGGAATGGTGAATTGTCTGCAAATGGGCGCATCAGCTGGGATGGGTGGTTGGGCTGATATAAAGCCCATGTAGAAAAGCAGAAACTTGAAAGTTATTATTAAATATTAAATAAAAATAGAAATGTGTCAAGTCTGGACCACAGAAGGCACCAGATGAGTGTTTCCAGCTGGTCACTGGAGTGGTGCAGCCCATTGGCAGCTCCCGGGGGGTGGGCACAGC
>NW_010314794.1:54747-56179 GCF_000700745.2 Antrostomus carolinensis | reverse complement strand
CCGTCAGGTCGTAATTAACAAAAAACCCCAGCATAACCCTCCCCAGTGTCATTAAAGAATGGAAACCCCCCCGGACCAAGAAGCAGGGGCTCCGGTGCCAGCGCTCACGGTACTTACGGCGATCCCGTGGCCGAAGCCGGAACCCGGCTGCGGGCTGGCGGCGCTTATGTAGTTACCGACGCCGGAGTCCTGGCTGGCCGTGCCGTAGAGATCCGCGACGGGCCCTGGGCTGTTGGCCCCGGGGAAGCCTCCGGGTCGGGCTGGGTTGGAGCCTGCCGGGGAAGCGGGTGCGCCAAAATTCGGTTGAGCACTGTAGCTATTCAAGACTGGTGTGCAGAGAATAAAGCTGGGTATGAGGCCAGACGCCGGGCATGCACCGTTATTACAAAGCCAAACACCAGAATAAACAGCCTAGGCCCAACTTCTAACACTTAACCAAGGCCATGCGATAGGAGAGCAAGTACTGGATAAGAGTCAGCCCGTACTACTACGAAGCTTAGAGCTCCAAAAATATATATATGGATATATAAAAAAAGAAAAAAAAAAAAATAAAAGAACAATCATTCAACACACTACTGCAACCAGAGACTGGAGGTGCTCATTTTCACCAAATTATCACAAAATATAATAGATATTTTTCAACATCTGACTTGATGCTCATGCAGTAGTAACAAGTTCTCTAGGTCTGGGCACGCCGAGACAGCATTCACATCCCATGCAAACTACAAAGGAACTAGTTTGAGACTACACATTGTGGTAATATTGATATTAAAATGTTGACAGCAAATAACTTCAATCACATCTAGGAAAATAATTTTTGGATCCATTCGATACTTTTGGAAAAAAACCCGCCCTTTTAAATCAGTAAGCTGTAGAAATAGTGCAATAGTTGATTTAAAAAAAGGCTTTAAATGGTATGGAATGGAACGGTTTGGAATTTTATTTTTTTTTACTATGACCAAGGAGAGTGTTAATTAATTTTTTTTCCTTTTGATTTGGAGAGCGAAGACCTACCTTCGTCTCCAAAGCCATGCTTGGGACATCAACCAAAATTAAACAAATAAATAAAGATCAAAAGCAAAAAAGAATTCCAGAGGGTGTATGACAACTCACCTCCTAATGTGGAAGTAAAAGAAATTATTTTTTTTCCTTCCCTTTTTTTTTTTTTTGAGACAGAAAAACAATGTAAATAAGAATGATACTAAAGAATAAATTTAGATATTAAAGTATGTTAGATGATCAGGCTTCTGGCATTTCTCACAGTTGCTCTTGGATGTAAAATTATGAGTAAGAAGTTTCAATGCAAAAGAAAAGTCAGCGGACTAGGAGGAGCTGGATGGAAATGGCTTGCGGGAAGCTGGAGCTACACCTGGGTGGTACTTGCAAGGAGCACACAGAGCCCTGCCTGCCCGCACCGCGACACCCAACTACC
>NW_010314794.1:50345-54656 GCF_000700745.2 Antrostomus carolinensis | reverse complement strand
GGTACTTGCAAGGAGCACCCGGAGCCCTGCCTGCCCGCACCGCGACACCCAACTACCGTCTCACCACATCCCCGCCGCGTGCAGGTGCTGGCAGTGCTGAGGTGCCCATGGCAATGGTGAGGGCTGGCCTCCCGCCGCCCAGATACCTGCTGAGCACAAGTGCGACAGTGGTGACCAACACCACAGGGGTGACCAACACCACAGCAGTGACCAACACCACAGGGGTGACCAACACCACTGGAGTGACCAACACCACAGCAGTGACCAACACCACAGGGGTGACCAACACTATAGTGGTGACCAACACCATAGTGATGACCAACACCATAGTGGTGACCGACACTGCAGCCTTCCCTGGCAGCCCCAACCAGGTACCAGCCCAACCAGGCACCTGACCAGCAGCAGATCCCATCACTGGGATGGGATCTCAGTGATTTCTCAGCCTTTTCCTCTGGCTGCCACTTCCCGCGGATCTTCATTAAGCACTAGAAAGGATTAATAAAGTTTGACAGGCTGCAATAACCCTCTGCCGCCAGCCTGCAGGTCAGAGCCACCCCGACCGACTGCAGCTTTCCTGGGGATGGAAACCAGCCCAGGAGAAAGCCCATCTCGCTGATGAGAGCAGCCTGAGGGCAGGCTTTGGCTGCACCCTACGAGGGCTCAGCCTGGGTTTGCTGCTGGGCCACCACCTCTCCTGCTCCCTGCACTGGTCTCCCAAGAGGTCCTCGTTTTCAAAAGGAATCACAGAATTGCCTAGATTGGAAAAGACCTTTAAGATCACAGAATCACAAAGAACTGTAGTGGTTGGGAAAGACCTTTAAGATCACTGAGTCCAACTATAAACCCAACACTGCCAATTCCACCTCTAAACCATGGCCCTAAGCACCTTGTCTACCCATCTTTTAAATACTACCAGGGAAGGTGACTCCACCACCTCCCCGGGCAGCCTGTTCCAACTCTTGGCTACCCTTTCAGTGAAGTTTTTCCTCAGATCCAATCTAAACCTCCCCTGGTGCCACTTGAGGCCGTTTCCTCTTGTCCTGTCACTTGTTCCTTAGTTGAACAGACGGATCCCCACTTCTCTACAGCCTCCTTTCAGGTAGTTGTAGAGAGTGAAAGATGTAGAGATCATCAAGTCCAATCATTAACCGACACTGACAAGTCCCCAGCTAAACCATGAATTCATCAACTAGTCAAAAAAAGTCAACCCAGCAGCTGTGGGCTCTGCAATGACAGGAAAAGTAAATTTTACAAAAGAAATGATTTAATGCAGCTCTGAACTGGTAGCAGGGGAAAGTAAGTAGGACATCTAAGCTAGCAAGTTAAAAGAAATAAGGCATGAGAGAGTAAACAGATTTTGGAATTCACTGGCAAACAAAGCGCCTTTTTTATTATTAAAGATTAAATGTCAAGATAACATTTGGCCTTCTCCCTCACAAAGAAAAATATCCAGCTGAGATGTTCAAAAGCCCTTTATTACTATAAGCTAGCACTTTTTTTCCCTTTTCTTCCTTCTGGCTCAATAAAATGGATGTGAGTGTTACTGCCAAGTCACACAGCAAACCCAGTGGGCCGGTCTGAGCAGAGGTAGGAGCGCAGCAGAGGGACGCGGGGAGGCCAGGGGGATCCTGTCCATAAACCCCCCTGCAAAACCCCATGGCAGCACCAGCACAGCCCATGGCACTGTCACCGCCTCGGGGCCAGGCACCTGCCCACGCGATGCCCAGAGCCACCCGCCGCCACGGCCACCACGGCGAGGATCAGCATACGCCACGCGCTGATGAGCCATGGCGATGCCGTGGCTAACAGGACAGACGGACGGACATACACCATGGCATCCAGAGGAGTTCTGCCTCATTAACCTGCAACACGGAGCTGTGCACAGGTGACAAGGGGACATACACTGCTGTGTCCTGAAACCTTGTGAAGAGAACAGCAAATGGAGACCAAGGAGCCAAGGAAAGATGCTCCGTCCCCCAAACATCCCACCCCAGGCACTGCCATTGACATCTCTCGAGAAGACTGGAACCAGCGGCTTTCACACATGCAGAAAGAGCTGGCAACGGGTTATTCAAGTGTCCTTCTGATCATGGACATGTAATGTCAGAAGAAGGTAATTTTCTGTGTACTGAACATGAGCTGAATGCTCCACACCACTCACGGGAGTGCCTGCGGAAAAACGGGCACGCCAAAAGCACGCCCGCCGCTCCATCGCCTGGGAAAGGTATGGAAATGGCTGGAAGCACTTACAGAGCTGACACTTTGCTCCAGATCCAGTAAACAAAACATTCTCATGGTTAGGAGGAGGCTCAGCACTCCTCAGAAAGCTGTATTTTAATGACTCACTCAGCCATGGTGAGTTGCTGAATATTTGTCTTCCTACAACAGCTGCACATAAGCTCACCTGGAGCCCCAGGCAGCTTCACCATCACTTTGAAACAACAGCAAAGGGACCTTGAACGACTTTCCCAACATGTAGAACATGATGTGTTCTGGTAAGAAATAGCCAGAAACAAATTTGTTTTACACAAACCTGGAATAATCTGGGATTAAAATGAAGCAGAGAGAAAACCCACAAAATCCTCCAGATTCCAGACGCTGTTTCAGTCATCAAAAAAAAAAAATTAAGACTCTTTGAGGACACGTATCTTTATGTCAAAGTTCCCGATGTTGGAAGGAATCAGAGACCTTTCCCCTGGTCATCAACATCCTGCGGTCAGAACGGGAAATAATGAAGGGCAGAAGTTCGGAAGCACTGACCATGTCTTGATGCCACTCAGTGGAGACTGGGAGCAAAGCCTGCCCTGTTGCCTGGTCCCAGCAGAGGGACTGGCTGAGCTGACCAAGTATCTCCTGACTTTGGTTTGCCAGGAGGACCCACCAGACTGATTCAGCATTGCCTGGGGGTTGGCAGGGCCATCTCCTCCCCTTCCAAGGACTGCCAGCACTCAGGAAGTCCTGGTAGTCAAAGTGCCTATTTCCAACATGCTCCAAGGTCCAGGTCCAATTTACCAACCAATTGCACAGGTAACCACCCTGGGCTAGATGTTTTCACAGCGCCGAGACTGCAGTTAAGTGCCTCCAACTCAAGGGTTTCCTCTACGCATGATTTGCAATCCCAAGTGGCACCAGGAAGCCCTGTGATAGATCAAGGTCAGGAGAGATGTGGAAAAGATTAGACGTGTCTGCAAGTCACGGCTAAACCAACTTTTATCTTCTTCAGCCCCAACGATCCCCCATCCTCTGGGTTACAGAAGCTCCTTCCTGTGCCTGTAGAGATCAAGAGACAGCAGCCAAGAGATGTGGCCGTGACAGGAACAAGGGGTTTAATGCAGTGTGTGCTTCACTTTGAACTCGCTCTGCTTTTTCTTACGGAAAAGGCCCTGAGCCTCTGAATTCTGATCAGTAAGCGAAGGTTTGCCTGCAGGCCAGAGGGACAGGCTTTGGGGAGCCTTGCCAAGCACCGGGGTGGCTCGGGGAGCATGGAAAAGCAATGAGGGAAAGCGAGATGGGGCACGAAACGTTGAAGCAAATGTGGGTTCAGAAAGCAGCCCCAGAACAGGCATTTTTTAAATGCAAAGTGGTGGCAATGGTGGAGTTGGGATCTGCTGTGCATGGCTGGCACAGCGAGAGCTGGACCTTGTCTGAAGGGGTGGCTGCTCCATCTTCCAAAGGTGATGGGAAGAGACAGAGAAATGCCATCGCTAACAAGGATGGAAATGGCCAAAAGGACCTCGGAGGTGGTGCCTTGCCACAAGCCCCTGCCAGCGTTCAGTGTTTACAGCAGTCAGGCTTTGCTGCACTTCCCTGCTGCAGCACGCGCCTGCATGCAGGGTCTTGTCTCGGGGACTTGTTTGGTGCAACCATGTGTATTCACCATCCCCCTCCTCTGCCCAAACTGCATCTCCTCAAAGAAGTATCTACTGAAAGTCTTTCTGCTAAAATAAATAGGAATTTGGAGAGAATTTAAAAATGGATCCAGAACCTCAAGACAGTGCTTCAACAAGGAAGGCTATTTTCTTACTAACTCATCTTGGTGTCCTTTAGCAGAGCCATCTTCATATCTACATTTAAGATATGTGCAAGATGCTTCTCAACACAACGTTCGGCCAACAAGTGATTTATGCCAAGGAGCCGAGAGCCGGAGCCCAACACGTACCTGGCAGCCCAGGTTCACGCCAAGGCAGGAGGCTCAAGGCCACAAAATGCTCTGTGGGGAGCAGGGATGGGGCTGGCTGGAGCTCACTTATCAAGTGCCTTCTCCTGCAAACTGCCACGTTAACACAGACCCTGCTCGTACATTAATCCGCG
>NW_010314794.1:48502-50287 GCF_000700745.2 Antrostomus carolinensis | reverse complement strand
TTTCTAAATTGGGATTCGTGATGACATTTGCCTTAGTGAACGGCGTAACGAGGATCCAAACGCCTCGCTGGGGGCACAGAGAGGGTGGCTGGGTAAAGCTCAACAGGTCAGATGCTGAAATCCCACCCAGAAAAATGCAATTCAGCCTTGAACATTGAAGCGAAAGAGGGAGGGAAAGGAAGAGGAAATGTAAGGATTTTGACATTACTGTCCTACAAGGAGAACTTGCACGGGACTGGGCCTATGGACACCTCCAGCACTTCTTGCCTCCAAGATCCTCCTCGCTCCTGCCTTGTCCCACCGGCCCCGGGGTGGTTTTCTGTACAAACAGGCTTCTCAACAACTTGTTGATCCAGCACTCTAATTTCTGGATGACTCTCTCATCTACCATAAACAGCCACGCACAATTTGGCAGGCATTTCTGCCATCAATGTTTATGATAATAACTACACGTGCTTGAAAGCAGCAGGAAATTTTCAATATAACTATCATTAAGACAAAATGCTTTAAATCAAAGCCATTACCCACTACCAAGACTCAAAGCTCACAAGATTAGGCTGTTTTTCTATCTTTATGAAAAATTCATATAACATGCTGCAAACATCATCTTCCAGCTTGGAGGAGTAAATGATATAATAACATTGACGGCTGCTGAGAGGGATGGAAAAGGGTGGGGGGCAGAGGGCAAGGCGAGCGGAGGGTATTTATCTGTACACGCTGCTGCCTGTCCCTCTGCCCTCCATGGGTTCAGCAAAGCAGGGTCCCAAGCAGCCCAGCTGGGACAAGCAAATACAGGACAGTTTGGAGGCATTTAATTTGAGTCACTTGGGATTTACTGTTGGATTTTAAGAGAAGATTTCCATGGCAGGAATATCACCTGTCACCCAAGCATTCAAGCCTGCTGTACTGCCTTCACAACAACCCGAGCCCAGACGCTGCAGAGGACGTTACAGTAAAACCAGGGTGACTGGTGCAGGGAAGATCATGCCCTTCCCTGGGGATCCCATGTCTCCTCGCCACGTCGTAGCGTGTGTGACTAACAGAGCAGCAGTCACAGAGTGATGCTGATCCTTTAAATAACCAGCCACAGTATGGACTGCGGGAGAACTTCAGCACCGCATGCAAATCTTACATCATTAGTGCTCAGAGCCTCATAAATATCATTAGCCAGCACTGCACCCATGCTAGAGAGAGCCTGGCCAACGCTAATTCTTCATGCATTCACAGCTGAAGTTAATGGGAGCGTGTACCTTGCTTTTCAGAGATGGTAACAACTAAGAGGTGATTTACCCGAGACTAGATGTACAAATTAATGCCAGTCTGAAATAAGACGTCGGCGGTCCCGCTTCTCGGTTGCCTATTCAGGCTGCAAGAGCACACAGGCACAGCGCTGAGAATTAAATGCTGACATTCAGGCTCTTTTTTTTTTTCCTATACCAATCACCCTGTACAGCTCCAGCTCGAGGCACAAACATGTTCGTTTGTGGTCAGGCTGAACTATCAGAAGCATCACTTCCTTGTGTCTGCGCTTTTACACACAGCGCTGTTTTGTATCTGAGACAGCACGCTGCACACCTCAAACTCAGATCAATGCTCAGACTCAAAAAACGTCTCAGAAATAATGAGCTGGAAACACACAGATATTCTGGAGAGTAACAACGTACAAACAGCTCACAACTGGCTGAAACAAGGAGTGGGAGAGAAACCAGAAAAACAAATAACCCCAGTGTTACAATTAGAGGTACCATTTAGTACATCTCTCGCGGGGACCCGCAAGGCGCAGCA
>NW_010314794.1:38351-48492 GCF_000700745.2 Antrostomus carolinensis | reverse complement strand
TCCCGACCAGACTTGCAAAGCAAACACCTCTCTGTAAGGAGCCCGTGGCAGACAGAGCTCCTCTGCCAGTATGAAGAGCTATAGATATTTTTCTTGTGACAGCCCGACCAGACTTGCAAAGCAAACACCTCTCTGTAAGGAGCCCGTGGCAGACAGAGCTCCTCTGCCAGTATGAAGAGCTATAGATATTTTTCTTGTGACAGCTGGTTCAGTCCTGACTCTGGCAAATCAAACCGTGAGATTTGTGCCTTCCCAGTGTCACCCCGATGAGGCTCCGCAATGGGGAGCAGCCAGGTAGCCCTGTCTTGGTGGCAGCAGTTGTGTGTCCCACCCCCCCCTGCAGCTACACTGGCCCTGCAGGAAAAAAATAAAATAAAACAACCGTCAGGCTCATCAGTAAAATAAGTGGTGATGAGGCCAGGAGACCCTGAGAGCAGCTATCTGCCGTAACAAGGTACTATTTGTACGTTATTTTCTATCTGCAGTCACACTTTAAAAGGTTGTTCTGCCTCTGCAGCCCCTTCGGAAACAGCTTCACACATCAAAATATCGCTGGGCTAAGGACAGAAAGCAGCGGGTGGTGAGCAGGCTCCCGGCTCAGCAATTACCGCTGGAAGTGAGCAGAGGATGAGGAGGGAGCACCGCCCGGCCCCCTCCTCACTGCTGCTGGCACCCAGCCCCTGTGCCAGGCTGCCGGCAATTCCTCACCCCGCTCAGCCCCGCACCAGCCACATGGACACATAATGGCAACTGGGAGCTTGTGGCAACTGGTCCTGACGCAGCCCCAGCACCGTCCCTCTGTGGTGCAGCACGGGGATCGCTGCTCGGCACCGGTGTGGGCATCGAGCCGGTGGGACAGACACAAAAAGCAACTGCTGAGCTACCTTAGATGAGCAGAGAGCAAGAGCTGGGTGGTTTCCACAAGCTTGGGCAAGCTAAAAATTCAACTGGTGCAGGTGTTTGACAAACCCACCCCCGTCTCTCTCGCATGTGAGCAGCACATGCTTCGGCTGAACGCTGCGGTTCACGCCTCCGAAGCACCAGCCGTGTCTGGAAGCTGTGGACGTGCACCAATTTGTGGAAGAAAAGACTCAAAATTCAAGGTATTCAAGCCCAGCTTTTCCAAGTCACAGAACGTTCTGCAGTCCTGCAGTTACATAGCAGGACAAATAAATGCACTTTCCAGCTCGGCTGTAATTTTTCTGCGGCCGATCAATATTTATTGCCTCCTCACATTTTCCATATTGCGAGTTAGCAGTGTCACCCTCGCGCCGGGCCGAGCGCTACACGGGGGCCACACAAAGCTTCGCTTGTAGAAGCTGCAATCAGGGAGCCAGCTCTTGTCACAGCCTTACAAAAGGATTTCCTCTCGAGCGGCTCATCTTTAATCATTATAAAAGCACAGAAGTTTAATCCATTTTTGATGTAAGCGCTAATAGCTTTGTGTCCTTGAAGTTCAAAGTGGTCTTCGTGCATGTCGCTAATTAGCCGAGCAAGCAGCCATTCAGCTCCCTCTCATGTTTCTAATTAGATCCTTAACAACAAACAAATGTCGACCTTACAAAGGGCTGTGCTACGTTTCCCTCCATTAGTTCAACAGTTTGGGAGGGATGCGGTTCCCATTTGGCTGACACCCACCCCCCAGCACAGCACTGGAAACTTTCGGGCCAGGGACACTCAAGTGTCTCTGCCACCCATTGGGGAGGTTCCACCTTCCTGATGGTGTTTCCCAGGGGTGCTGAGCACCCCAGGGCTGTGGGGAATGGGGTGACCACCCCACAGCCCCTCTGCCTGGTCATGGCCCCGCTGTCCCTCATTATCCCAGCAAGGGACACTCGCTGGCTGCGTTGAGACAAGCAAATAAAACAGAGAGGTAAAACTCTGTCCCGTTAGTCATCTTCCCAACAGGTTTCTCTGTCGATTTAACTGGTCTTACAGTTAATTTAAAATCTGGTGCGCTTTAATGTTTACATACTTCACATCAAATGCTTAGGGCTGTTTTCTTCTACTCTTTTTTGGCGCTCGACGTTTGTCACGCGCTGCGCTGGAGCCATTTCAGCAGCACCACACTGGTACTTTCACGTGGTTGGGTTTTTGGGCAAGCTCTTTGCTCCAGCCCTGGCTCCTGTCCCGGGCATCCCACAGCCCGTGCTGCTCACCGGGGAGGACACCAGCAGTCACACAGCCCCGCGCCCTCCCTTGGGCACCACCAAGCTGAGGGGGGATAAATGAAGAGATAAACGAAGAGATTTCTGCACCAGGGAACTACAGTTGACGCGATCCTCTCGCACGCAGCTCCGAGGGCTGCGGCTGCTCGCCGTGGCGCAGGATCTGACCCCAGCGCTGTACCTGCTGTCTGTGTCTGCACATTAAGCTTTAACACTTATTACCATCCATCCAACTGGCAAATAAGGGCAAAAGCTCGCGCTGCTGTGCTCACACAGACAGACCTCTAATAATTCCTCTATTTGAAATGAAGGGAAGAGCTGAGCCAGGCGATGCCGGCGCCTTCACCTCGCGCTGGGTAACACGAAAGCTGTTGCTACTTTTACCGTGGGCAACCACATCTGCATTAATTGTTTACCACAGCCCGGACAGGTCTTTTATTAATATTAATGAGTAACAGGGAACAAAAGGCCCCTTTATTTTTAGCCCACTCTAATTGCGTAGTAATTACTCATCTACAAAACAAATGAGCCAAACTCCATTGCCATAGCAACAGAAACTCCGGCCTCCCACTGTACCACATTAACTGGCTATCATTCCTGTTAATTTTAAATTGAAGCCTTTTGTACAATAACAGACAATACAGGAGGAAAATTAAAACAAAAACGGGGCTTTGTCTCCCTGCATATTTTAAGTCACCATAGCAGGAGGGCATTGCCTGGGGGGCATCTTCCCGCTGACGATGGACCCCCGTGGGCTGGGTGGGTGCTTGGGAGCACAGGAGGGCTTATCCAGGTGACAGAAGAGGAAACCAGCGCACAAAACCCCGGTGCTTTCTGTGCCATGACCCTCTCCTGCACCAGGTGCTGGCACACAGAGAGAGGTGCTGGGCACTGCGAGCCAGACGGCCACAGAAGCCACGTCTGAGCAAGGAGGCACGAGGGGTCCTCCATGGCATGTGTGGTTGGTGATAACACCCTCCCAAAGGAAAACCTGAGCTCGTCAAAGAGGAAACACTGAGAGAAGCTGCTGCCCACTGCACCGTGTCTGAGGGGAGCTGGTGGCACCAGCTCTGCTGTCAGCAGCTAATGCCCCAGCCCCTCAGCAGGGGAGGATTTAGGCATAGACCCCTAAGAGTCATAGAATCATGGGATGGTTTGGGTTGGGAGGGACATTTAAAGGTCATGCTGCAGTGAGCCAGGACATCTTCAACTAGATCAGGTCGCTCAGAGCCCCGTCCAGCCTGACCTTGAATGTTTCCAGGGATGGGGCTTCTCCCACCTCTCTGGGCAACCTGGGCCAGTGTTTCACCTCCCTCAGCGCAAAACATTTCTTCCTCACATCTGGTGTAAATCTCCCCTCTTTTATTTAAAACCATTCCCCTTGTCCTCATGGCACAAAGCTCTGGTCTCTAGTCTCTTACCTATCAGGAAATGCCCTTAAAAAGACACAGCTGAGTGAGTTGATTATTTTTAAATAGCTCAAGTTTATATACCTGCAGACCAATTCTGCATTTCTCTGGCAACTAGTAATCCAGCACACTCCTCAAGCTATCGCAGAGCCAGATGCAGGCTAACATCTGCTGCAAGGAAAAACTCCACTGCTTCTTTTTCAGTTTTCTATTTCAGAAAGGATAGAGAGAGAAGAAAAAAAAAAACCAAACCAACCCTGTAATTATGTATTTACTTTTAAACCATTTGGGGAGAGAATCAGCATGAAAATACTCACAATAGTATGTCAGTAAAATGTGTGCTGTGTCCCACTTAGTAGCTGTTCCACTAATAGGTAACAGCCTGCGACTGCTGCCAGACAGCAAGTTACCCCTCAGCTCAGCGAGGACTTGGTGATTAACATGCATGAGACGTGCTCATGCGCTCAAGTACCTCCTTGCACTGGAGAGCTCATGCTGAAGGTCCCCGTTTCAAACTTGATGACGACTCGTCTGCATCTCGCGTGGAATAAAGTCTAATTACAACGGCCAAGAGCTCCATCCCCCCGCTTCAGCCAGGAGAAAGGAAACCAAACACGGCTGATGGTGGTCACAGGGCTGGAGAACAGCCTGGTGATGCCCTTTGCACCAGCGAGCTGGTCCCTACACAGGCAATCACCGTTTGCCGTGTGTCAAGAGCGGCGGCCGGGACGTCGGGATGAGCTCTGCCGAGGAGTGTTTTCCCATTGAAAATAATTCTCCTGATTGAAAAGACTATTAAAAGTTAGCCACTAAATTCGTTAAAGATTAACTTCCACTGTACTTAAGTCTGCACTTCAGAGGTGGTCACTAATTGCACGGGAGATGATTTATCAAGTGCACAAGATTTTCTATTACAAAATTATTGATTAAAGCTGATGTATTTTAACCACGATAGACTTCAGCCAGGAGCCCTGTGAAATGACTGCTGCTGTGGTCAAGGCCTAACAGCAGCAGCACCAAATTGGTTTAGACCTACTGAATTTTCTACTCGGCCCTGCAGGAAGCTCAATCCCTCACGGATCAAAAAGATCCATAAGTGGTATCCTACAGTAAAATAAGACAAACCGGTTTTGTGTGTAGCCTGTGTTCTGGAAAGGACCCGCGTGACTCCCACCCTGGACCAGCACAGCACTTCAGAACCGACACAGAAATGACTCACCTTTCATTATTATTTTTTTTTTTTTAAATTTGGGGTAGCAGTTAGAAAAGTAACCGTAGTGCTCACAAAAGAGTGAGAAGATCTTGCCATCAACGAGGCCAAAACCACCCACAGAAAGGCTCGAGCCGTGCGGTGTAGGCACCACACGGGCAGCAGCTCCGTGCAGATCCTGCCTGCTGGAATTTCTGCTTCACACACGACATTTGTCTTTGTGTCCATCCCTCTCTGAAGCCCTGTGCCGTGCAGGGTGCCTCCACCTCACCCTCGCTGCTGGGCCGCCCGCGATGCTCCCCAGCACAGCCTGCCTCTGCTATGAAGATAAGCGAAAGATAAAATCTGATGCAGCCATTAATTTTCCGATGCATCAGCCGCCAGGCTCTGTCACATAATTACCGGCGGTTCCAGCGGAGTGAGAAATTTCAGCCTGCCTGCTGCTCCCAAGTGGTCCACTTGTTAGGTTCTGGCTTTTGAGACTACATAGCTCGGATTAAACTTTATGTGCTTTTATATAGTAGAATAAAAAAGGCAGAGCAGTTCCATCAGAGCTGCCGTGCCACAAGGGAGTCCTCTCAACGGGCCGTATAAATCCCAAATTGGTTCATCACTGGATCTTTGAAACGCTCCTCTCCTTCCGCACGCACACAGACGAACCATCGTCCCACTTTTATGGCTGTAATTTGCTAATACTATGGGTGCCTAATGACAAGATTAAATTTTTAGAGCACCTTCTTCAAGCGTAAGACAAGGCTTCCTAAACCCCATGCAATTTGTCGCTCTGCTGACTTTTAGATACACTCCTCACTCCATCATACGCCCGGCGCGTTGAACAGTGGGTCCCCCCGTCTCCCTGGCAGATTGTGATCTCAGGGGGAAACGATTCTCCCTCTTGATGCACGAGAGTTTCAACTCCCCAGCAGCGATAAGGGCAGGAACAGGGGTGGCTCAGCTATCGCCTGGCGCAGGCTTGCATTGCGTCAGCCCCATCCGAGCGGCTGTTTGCTTGATTTACTTTATGTTCTATTAGAGGTAAGGAGCGGATACAAATCCTTAATTACATTTTGAAAGCCCATTCTGGATATTTTATTTCCTTTGAAAGCACTTGCTGGAATAAGTGCCCTAAGGACTGCCTTGGCTATTCCCAGTGGAACAGGGAGATGCTCCAACCCAGCACATCTGGTTTGCGGGGACGGCCGGGGGATGAGGCGGGGAGGGAAGGTGTGACCATGCTATACAGTCTCTTTTCTACTCCCAGCAGGATGTCTTCTGACAAGCAACAAATGAAACAAATAAATAAAAAGCCTAATTTGGGATCTCAATTACCATCTGTTAAATCTACTGAGTGCAGCTTCAGCTGTGAAAGAAAAATTCAGCACGGAAACCTGGGCACGAGAAGCAAAGACACTTGTTGGCTCAATGGCAAAGATGATGAACTTGCCTCGAACTCCTCACACTGATATTTATGAAATGTTAAGTCTCCATTTAAAAATGTTCCCTTAAGCTGGGTGACATGGCAACGAGTGCGACCCACCACTAGCTCAGAGTCTCTGTTGCGTAACAAGATTTAAGGTTTATGACCTAAAAACAATCGCTTCGTGTCTCAGGACAGGCTGCAGGAAGCTGCTTCACACACCCCGTATTATTTACATACCCAAATGGAGTGATTTGCGTTTGGCACATCTGCTCTACGACTGCCAACGAATGATTCTATGGGCTAATATGGACGAGTAACAGGCTGATGAAGAAACCATGATTGTAAAATGATTTTTGAAATATCTCAAGCTCTTTTTAATACAAAATAAAAATAAGAGAATACAGTTATAGTCAGCATTTTAATTCCTAAGGGGTTTAATTTGGAAAAAAAACAAAAAAAAAGTGGCAAATTTACTATCAACAGAACAGCGTGTTCTTGTGCGGGTTCTTGTACAGAGGGTGTAGGTTGGCTTCAATTTAAACTTCCAGATAATGGGATTTAACAAATAGGGTACTATGGATCCAAGCCGTTAGCAGCTCTCTGCTGGATTGATAGCCCTACGCTTTCAACCAGACCAAGGCTCTGCTTTTAACTGCCACGCTAGTTCACGTTGATGATGCCTATAATATCAACTCAACAATGCATGTTCTACAACTACATCTACTGCTACCAGTACGACTACTACAGTGCATGCATTTAGTTCAGTCCCACAGATACATACACTCTAAGAACAGGCAAGGGGAGATGTGAAATGTTTTACGGGACGACAGGTGTTTTGTTTTTTAAGTAAGGGAAATTAATAAAAACATCAAAAGAAAGAAAGTGTACAAAAAAATAGAGACATTTCTCAAGAGTTGATATGAGTCGTTTCTTGAACCGTTTCGTCCGAACAAGCAAAAAACATGCAACCAGCTGCTACTAACAAGAAGCTGGACACTGAGAGAGGATTAATAGGTGTGGACAAACCTTCCCGCTGAGAGCGCTCAGAAGAGTGTTTGAGAGGAGGTGTGCACGTCCGAGTGTAAGAGAGGCCGGAAAGTATGCCTCAGAGACACCCTCTCTCACAGCAGCCCCAACCAAGCAAGAGAGAAAACAACAAAACATAACTGCTCACACTCACCATCAAGGTCAGTAGCTCACGTTACGAGATTTGTTAGAGCTGGCAAGTATAAAGTACAGTAAGGGGTTGTCGGGGCGCAGGGCTCAAAGGCAGCACTGGCAAGCCAGGACTGGTGCCCAAAATCCAGATGTGCCGGGGGTTGGGGTGGGAGGGGGAGCAGCTCCCGGCGCCGCGGCACCGCGCTGTCCTGCCGCGCTGCATGCCGCCGGCCGTCTCGGTGGGCAAAGCGAGCAGGTGCCAAGTGGCAAGTGTTGGGCTGGACTATGGATGGCCTTACGGGTTTTTATCCCCAGTCCTCAGGGATTAACAGTTGGTGGCAACAGGTTGGGAACTGGAAAAAATCTCAGGACTTGTCAATGAACCAAAGAGGAAGGAGTGAAAACCCTCTCCTGCCAAATTTTCCTTGTCTCACTCTCCTGCCGAATGAACCCCTCCCATGTCAAATGCAAGATAAAAATGTGCCCCCTCCCCATGACTGTATTTTAAAAAAAGCATTTACGCGACAAAAATGTTTTACACGTGAAATATGTCAGGTGAATTGAAAAGAAACGTGACATTGATAGTGAAGTTGTCTAGGAGGAGTTTGCAACATTCAGACTTTTAAGTTTGCTCGTTTTCCGTGGCTCAGGTCCCAATTCATTAAAAAAAAAATACAAGAACGGATGAGGTTGTCAGAACCAGCTGAGGGACTCGGCAGCACAGTCCCACCCAGCATGGACGGATGTGGCCAAACCCCTGTGTCTGCTCGAGGGACCTCAGCTATCACCTCGTCACTGGGATGTCGATTGGGCACATGATTTACAAAGAGAAGCATCGCTGCGCTCACCCCGCCGGCACGTGAGCAGCTAAGTTAGATGTGAATTTATGAGTGGCACTGAGCACGAGCAGGGGGAAATGTCCCTTTCTGCTGTGACAGAGAAGAAAACCTGTTTATCTAGCAAGGTAAACTGGTAACTACATCTTCACTCACTGCAATAGAAAAAGGAGTGAGGGCAGGGCTGTGTGCAGGTAACAGCCCCCGGGGGGGATCCTTTCGCTGTGAACCAAACATGCAGGTTTACTAAGGAGGAACATCACACCAGGGAGAAACCAAGGTGGTCAGTGCCCACGTGCTGCAGCCCAGGGGATGGAATGAAAGGGCTGCAGCTGCCTTGGAAGACCAAGATGCGTGGACGCTCTCCGCAGGTTCTCAGCCCCGTCAGCAGGCACTGGCACCCAGGCTGAGCTGCGGTGCTGCAGAGCCACCGCGCTGGCAGTGACACCAGGAAGGTGGGTAAGAGCTGGTAGGATGGGGTCGGAGAGCAGAGGAGGCCAATTTGGAGGGAGCTGGTGGGGCTGGAGCCCCACAGCAGCAATGAAGACGTCTCCAGCAGCCTCTGGGCAAAGCTCGCCCCAGCGAGGGTGGTGGGATGCACCTGCCCGGGCATTTTCCAGCTCTTTTCCACTTACTGGCAGAAAGGGACCAGTAAGGGCCAACTGTGCCACGCTCTGTGCTTTTGGATTAGGCATGTCTGAAGGAAGGCTGTGCAAATTTGCAAAGAAAAAAGGAAAACACAACCAAAAAGAAGAAAAAGCAAAAACCCCAACCATTTTTCTTGTAATGAATCGGGCCCCTACACTGTAGCGCAAGATCGATCGTCCTCTACTGCTCCTGAGTACAATTCACTACCATTGCTGGATGGAAGTGGCAAACCCAGGATGTCCCTTCCAAAAATCATCTTTGGATGAAAATGACTCTACATAAGACACCACTGACTCTTCCCAGAGCACATTTCACTGCAAATGTGAGCGGCCGTCGGGCCGGGCCGGTGACAAACCCATCTTCCTCCTTGAGATCTCGGGGCTGGGGCAGGGGCAGGGGTCTCTTTTGATTCATTTTTGGGGTTTTGTCAGTTTTGTGCACCCAGGCAATTTTGAGGCTTGAAAGACATTTACAAACACCATACTGCTCTTTAAACTTGCCAGAAAGGGTGTTGTTAATCTAGGGTTAGATTTAGTTTCGTATTGCAAGTTCAAATAAAAAAACAAAACCGAAAAAAAAACCAAAACAAAACGGAAAACCCAACAAAAGAAAAACCAAAAAACACTCAAATTAAAGACAAATGATTTTCAGGCACAGAATTGATCAATGCTCAGTTCAGTTGTAATGGGCACCAAAAGCACTCCGATTAAAAAAAATAATAATAATAATCAGGGAAGCAACGTTAATCCAGCCAAACCCTCTGTGCCTTGCTAAGGGGCAACTCACCAGGTCTGTTTGCACGTAAAACAAAACCTGAAGGGCAAAACATGAGGAAAAGGCAGAAACAATGAAGTCTGTTTTCCCAAAATCATATGCAAAACCAATCTTTTTTTTTTTTTTTTTTTTTTTTAAATTATTATTTTTTTTCCCCTCCATGAAGGGGCAATAGGAGAAGCTGGGAGATGGGGAATCCCCACAACCAGTCTGGCAAGTCACCCCTTAGGCGCTCTCGACATGCCACAAGATGAAACTGGTACAGAGAATCCTTTGTAGCCTGCAAGCAGTGCCAGTTTGCATGGAACGGAGTTCTCCTGGTGTCTTTCTTTGGCCTCCATGGCATCGGGCTCTCACTCGAGACACACCTGGGCCTGCGCCCGCCTCCTCACCCCTCACGCAACGGTTTGGTCGGGGCTTTTTGGGAAGAGCCCAGTTAACCCACTGGGATTGCCAGAAAAGCCACCGAGAATCCCTTGCTTCAGGACTGCTCCATGAGTGAGCTGGAAAGCCACCGC
>NW_010314794.1:26502-38046 GCF_000700745.2 Antrostomus carolinensis | reverse complement strand
CGGGCAGGGCCGGCGATCTGCCAGCTGCCCTTCGGTGCCAACAGCGTGAGCAGCAGCGTCCACCCCGTGCAGGCAGACGTTGTCCCCAAGGGGACACAGTCCCCTCGCCATGAGGGTGTCCTGTGAAGGCCGACCCTTGCGCTGGCTGCAGCCAAGGACTTGAGAGCAGCTCCAGACATGGCGGGGGGCCCCGGGGGGGGACCCGCCGGCCCACCCCCTCACCCCAGCACCAGCTTTCCATCCATGAGAAACCAAAACTTTCTTTTGAAAACATCAATTAATTTTTTTTCTTTTCTTTTTTTTTTGGGGGGGGGGGGTCCTTTTGTCCTTTATAACCTCGAATTTAAAGCAAAGAAACAAAGAAACCAACATAATAAAGGAATAAATAAAGAAACAAATCGGAATATCTACCCTGGTTTTGGCAGTTCTTACGCCAATCTCCTGCAAGATGCTCCAGGCCGCGTGGCCTCTGCTTGTAGTTTGGGTTTGGGATCGATTATTTATTTATTCATTTATTTATTGATTGATTTTGGATCGTTTGTTTTCAGGTCCCCAGGATAAGTGTGAGGAAAATCAGAGAAATGATGGAGAGCTGCAGCCACACAGAATACCGACAGAGCTTTTACCTGACCCTGCACTCTGAGGGTTTGCTCTTCCACGGGCCCCCCTACCTGATCCTCTTGCTGCCGCCACGGCTGCCGCTGCTACTGGTCCATAAGCCGCTGCCGGAAAACCTGGCCGTGGAGAAAAGGAGAAGGGTAAAGAAAGAAGCCAGCGGGTACCGTGATCTCTGTGGGGCGCGGGGCGGCCGCCGAGGGCATGGCGTGTCCAGTGGTCACCGTCCCGGCTCTCCGAGCCATCAACAGGCACCAGTTTTAGAAAGAGCCGAGCCCTCACCAGGTCCCCAGTGCAGGGGGTCTCTGCTGGCACGAAGGTGGCCCAAATCCCCTTGGTGGAAGAGGAACGTGGTGGCACGTGCCGCTGACAGGGCGCTTGGCCATGGCACACCACGAAAGCCGAGGTGCCGGGGTGGACAGGCTGGTGGCACAGCCCACAGCGCTCGGCTTAACATCTCCATCCTCTCGACCAGCCAGGGTCAGACCGCTTCACAAAACAACCAGGGAATTCTCTTCTTTGCTTATTTGCAAGTGATAATAACGTGCTGATCTACAGACACAGCGGTAATGGAAAATATGAGGAGGTCCTCCTGTCAAGATCACAGATTTGCTGGGATCAAGCAGGAAAAAAAAAATCACTGGAATGTAATTTTAAAAAGAGAGAAAAAAACGCTTTTGAAAGCAAAACAGCCGCAGATCAAGGAGCTCTAAGACACACACCCTGCTACAGGGGGACCGAGCCCTTACAGATGAATGAAATGCTGCTAGCAAGATTGCAGATCCAGTTTCTTTACTTATTAATATTCAAAAGATGTGCCAGAGGCTCTGACTTTAAATATAAGTATTTTAAGAGGTCAACGGAAAGGTCCAGGTGATCAGCAAGAACCCCAAACCCCCTTGCTGCAAAGTCAACAAAGTTCTTGGAGGTTTCTGGGCTCTGGGGAGCTCCTGGAGCCTGACAGGACAACCCCGGGGTAGTCACCACCACGGGACCTGCCCCAGGACTTTGATCACAGCTGCTTTGCAATGCTGAAGAACCACAGAAAAACAACTGAGGCAACAGAAAAGAGAACAGCAAGCGAGAGAAACGAGAGTGAGACCCCGAGGAATAAGCAGACTACAAGCCCGCTACCTCTAGCACTATCGTCTCAGCTACAGGTAATCTACCAAGGGGAAAGGAGCAGAGAACAACTAGGCGAGAGTGACTTGAAGCTACTTAAAACATCAATTAAAAAAAGACATACTTGCATTTAAATATGGTAATAGGGCTGTTGGGGGAAAAAAAAATAGTATAGGTAAATGTATGCACAGCTACCCCAGGCTGCTGTCTGCTGCTGCTCCCCAGGCGCAGAGCCCACGCACAGCACAGCAACTCCTCTGCCTTAAAGCTGATGTGAATCAGTTTGTTTTTATTATGTTGATGAACCGCTACAATTTCTGTGGAGTGGGATGCAGGAGGAAGCACATCCAGACTTGGGGGACATTATAACCCAATATCCAAGACCTAAATTCCCTCTTGTCGCTGATGGAGCCATCAACCCTGGTTGGGTCCCCTGATACGTGTTTAGGGCTGGAGCTGTGATATCCTGGAGTGAGAAGACCCTGGTGTCTGAGTCAAACCAACCTCTAAACTGCAGGGAAAGCATTTGCAGGACAAGGGCTGAGACTCTGGGGCTTCGCTTTCATGCAGAGCCATGCCCAGGCTAAGCCCTGAGCCTTCCTGCTGTGGGTCAGAGAGAGTAGAGCTGTCACTGTCCCTACAGCCTCTCCTCCTCTTCCCACCACGGCACACGTCCCAAGAGCAGCGTCCTCAGTGTGCCCATGGCACAGCCAGAACTGTGCCACCAGCAAATCTCTCATTTGGAGGCTACAGGGGCTCCCTAAACCTTCCATAAGGGATCAGAGCAGCCACAGATATTCCACAGACTAAAACGCCTCTGCCAAAACCAATCAAAACCCCTTCAAATCACCACACATCTCCTGAAATCAGCATAAAAAACAGGGCTGGAAAGTTTGTTTCTCTTGTTCAACTGCCAGGGACACTCAGTATCTATTTGAAATGCAGGACAAAAAGTTTTGCCATGCAAAAGAAGAATGAAATAACAAGGGTGGAGAAGGCACTCCACAGAAAGAGCCTGAACAAAGGATCTGTTATTGCATTGCAGTGGACAGATGTGTGAAAAATTAATCCCTCCACCCCCAAAGAAACTTATTATCCCAATGCTGAGATAAAAGCATCTGTGCGACACGGCGCTCCAAACAGCTCAAGTGTGATGGGCGGCTCGGGCTCAGCCCGGGAAGGCTGCGATCGGCCGGGCAGGCGGGCGCGGAGCGGCAGCGGCACTGCTGCGGAACTGGGAGATGGAAACAGGGATTGATTAGCAAGATTGGCAAAAGCCTGCTCACTGATACGGACTCACAGGCTGGCTCCATCACTGGAGGATCCCTAAATCAATCCAACGTACCGAAAGTAATCGATCCCCCCCATTGAAATGACATTTGCCAGGCACTGCATTCATCAGCTCGTTCAGCTGAAAACAAATTTCCCCACCATCACACTGCTGAGCGCGTTCACGCTGCGCCGCGTCTCACAGCCGGGCTCCCTTCCTCTGTACTTATGGGGCTGTTTGCTCCCAACCTCTCCGCAGCCATCAGGGACCAACACTGTCCCTGCCTCACACATGGGATAAAACGAAGCGCAAAGAAGCGAAGTGACTGGAGGAAGACATCTGCAGACAGTCAAGGGTGCAGCCAGGCTCTCGTGGGTTCTGGTCTCAAGTTCCACCACTGACCTCTGTAATTCCCCTCCTACCAACCCCGCAGCATCGCTGAAGCACTTGGCTCACGCTCTACTATTCCCTCCCACTGTTTATAAACTTCTACACCAGAGAAGGCTTCAAAGAACAGCATCACAGTGACACTGCCACGAACCCTGAACCTATTCTGTGGACTGCAAGAAACTCCTGCCTCTATCACCCTTCTGCCTGCGCTGTCACACCACTTTATTAAAACTTGAGATGGAGTATCTGCAGCTCTCCAGTGAAGAGGAAAGCGTTCGCAGGCACTTCAGCTGGTTTCCAGGCCCCCAGAAGGAACCACCGGCCAGGCTGGGAGCGCAGCCGGTGCCAGCCCAGCTCCCTCTGAGCCCTCTGCTCTCTGAAGTCAACTGGAAAATCAAAAGGGGGTGGAAGGAGAGATCAATTCATTCATTGGGTTTGTTTAAGACGCACTGATTCCTGCCAAAACTATCCCTGTCCTTCTTTGTGTGTTCACTGCTTATAATTGCCTAGAGAAAACAAGATACCAAAGCTCTTCGAAAGGACCAAAGCGCCCACGTTAGGCATTGCAATTAGAAGATATTTTTCAATAAATGTTTTGCAATGGGCTTACACACTGTCCAGGAAAGCCCTGAGGATTCACATCAATTTCATGCTCTCTTATTGCTCTGAACGAGCTAAAGCCGGTATCTGGAGTTCAATTTTTCACAGATAAGTTTTTCTGCTTCTTGCATCAATAGTTTCACCTTAAATACTGAAGCAGCCTTCAAGATGGACACATCTGTTTTTAAATGCTTTGCCCTAAGGTCACAGATTTAGTCAATGGCTGCTGGCAAGTAACTGCCTTCTCCAAGGCACAAGCAAGTTAGGAAGAAGCGGGGCATGAAGGGGTGGCACACATCTGGGCAGGCAGCGCCCAGCCCCGCGCCCCGCACTCGGTATTATCCAGCAGAGAACACTGAGAGCCCAGGATTTAGCAGATCTTCCAGGGGCTTTGTGAACAAACCTGTCCAGAGCTACGCTGCCTGAGTCGGGGCAGTCCTTACAGAATCCCAGCACTGCCTGGATTGGAAAAGACCTTTAAGATCATCGAGTCCAGTCATGAACCCAACACTGACAAGACCTCTACAAACAGCTGGGCAATAGGAATCAAACTCAGAACCCACAAAGATCATTAAATTGGCTCTTACATCAAAAATACTATGCTAAGAATTTTCTCTGCTTCTAATGGCTAAAGCACCTGGGGCACATGAGGTCGTACGTCTGGACTGGAGCAATAAGCACAGGGATTTAAAACAAGAATAAAAACAGAAGCTGAGCTGCTCCAATCATCATCTGACTCCAGCAACGGACTTCAGAATATAACCAAAATTATGGCACAAGCATGGAGAATAAAATAAATGCCACCATAAAGCTACACCTAGCAAACAAAATCCTTCCTTTCTGTTTACAGCTTGTTTGGAGCATTCGCACACACTGGCAGAAGAGCTGAATACCGCAGCTCTCACCAGGTCACCAGGTTCCTGCGGGGCATTTTGGAGGGTCCTACCCAGGAGGGGGATCCACCCTGAGGTGATATTCCCCCAAAACTCTTCACCTCTTATGCCAACGGTGCTCCCCAGGGCGCTGATCTGAACACAGGTCATTCAGGAGGTTCACTTGATCTCCCAGGAAAAAAGTGCCAAGTCTGGAATATAAAATCATCTGCAGGTTGAGTGGGAAAAGGAGAGGGGGAAACTGATATCCCCTTTTCAAACAACGTTACCAGCAGCTTTGATCAGCACAGAAAAGCTTCGCGAAGCTCACAGCTGTCATTTCAAATGGGTTCTCGCTTGCATTATTCTTTCCATTAGGCAGTGTTATCCTCTTTGTAGGATCTTTAGGCTTCATTTCAAAAGTATCACAGACTCAAAACCATGAAGCAGAAGAGCCTGGTAGCTTTTTTTTTTTTTTTTTTGAAGGCAGGCAGGCGTGGGTCCAATTTACTGGGCAAAAATGTAGTCTTTAATGGTGAGCACGCACAAGGGAAAGCTCCATCCCAAAACAATCCCTTTATGTTTAAAACCTTCATCTTTCAGACCTCTCTGTCTCAGACTCCCCCTCCCTTTCTATAAGAAAAGAAGAATAGAAAGAAAAAAACCTGCGACCATTTCAAGCTTTAGGTGAACGACTAAATGCTCAACATTTAGAGAAGAACATAGATCTAGAGAAATCAAATTTTATCCAGAATTGGTGAAAGACTGGGATTCTACCAAACCATTCTCAACACGTTATCATTGTTTAGTAGCAATTTAACTGTTTGGGATTAATTGAAGACTCTAGGCAAGCTCTCCCAAGTCTGTCAGAAGTGAATGTGGAGGCAGCTACAAGTCCTGCTTGAAATGTCTTGCATGTCCTGCCAGTGACCCTGGTTTGTCTGTACAGAAGTGGGAGACCCCAACAGCAAAGAGAAGGGACCGGCAAGGTGCAGGGCAGCCCTCTGTGGAAACAGAGAATTTCTCCCCTAAGCTTTCGATCAATTCTAATAACACTTTTAGCATCTCCAAGCCCGCTCAGAGTCCTTCACTGTGACAGCCCCATTAAGTGTTTCCCTTTGTCTCTATGTGCCGTGTTACATCAAGCTTATGAAAATCTATTTCACCAGGTCAGAAAATTAGCGAACTTCAGCTAGAGCACATCATGCATAACGGAAACCTCATTAAGCAGCCCACTGCGTTCTTCAAGGCACAGCCATCCACTGCTTAACATCTACGGCGCGTGGTGAGAGTCTGGAGGAGAACTCTCCACGTCAGACACCCGGAATGCGCTTCGCACTGGATGGATGTTATGAACAAATATTTCTGCTTTGGAATTTCAACAAAACAATAAACCCCAAATATAGTTAATTTACAATTTGGCACCTCCACTTTATGTACAGTAAACGACCCATTTTTCAGCTATTTACCACTCTCAGGCCACGGGTTTTAAAACGAGAATGAGGCACTTTTGCCCAGTAATTACTTTATGCATCAGTGAGACAAAGCCTTGTTTGTCTCCAAATTATCATTCTGTGTCGTTTCGAGTGCAATAACCCTTTTGCAGTTATTTCACTGTACAGAAAACTGGGAAACTTCTCAAAGGCAAACAGTTTATTCTAAGAAAAGTTTAAGTTTATTCAAAAAAACCCAAACCAAAAAGCCAAAGCTGGTGGCTGATTATTTACTCTACTTAAGAACTGTTCCCATTCCAAAGCAGCTTCAAGGCATCCGCTATACTTCTCAAACGTGCCCTATGAAAACTATACCTCCCACCATCCAACACTCCAACTCAATATGTAATTTGGATTCTCCCTAATTTAGTAACTGGCGAAACATAGAGAGTTACAAGCTTCAAGTGAGTGCAGCTGATGGGGATGAAAGAGAATCTCAACCAAATTGCTTCCTAAAAGCAAGTAATTCTGCTTAATACTAAGTTGATCGCTCTGATGAAAGCATTTCTCATTTTAAAGCCTGGAGCCAAATATCTACCATTGATTTTTAATAAACAAGGTAAGTATAAATGAAAGGATCACTGTGGGGGGGGGGGAATACCTGCGAATTCAGCATACCCAAGCTGTCACCCAGCACAGAAGCTCCGAATTTCAGTCACCTGCTGCTGAACGAACAAGGGCAGGTTAGATGGAACCATGTTAGGGCATATATTTAAAGATCAGCAAAGTGGCACTGATTTGCTTCAAGCCTCATTTCAGTTGCTTCGATGGTATAGAAAATGAGCTATTTGGTTAAACCGCTTGCTTGAATTTTTATGAATGATCTAAACTACCTGGATAAGTATTATTAAAAGGCAGATCCTTGACGATGAACAAAAGCTTAAAAAGAACTCACGTCTGGAGGCTGAAGCTAAAAAAAAAAAATATCTATGCAAGAAGCAACTATGTAAAAGAGAAGATAATTAATCAGAGGAGAAGGTTATCAGAGGGCAGGAAAGTCTCCACCACCTACGTGTCTCGCGGTGGTGAGTGAATGTCCCTCTCAGAGAGACCCCGCCGCTCTCCGAGCACAACAGCCTTCGCTGGCAGAGACAGGGAACTTCCCGCTGCCTGGCTGGAGGAGCTGCCGCGGGGCATTTCCTAATCCACCACATCAAAAAGGTCAGAGGAGAGGACTGTGACGCTGAGCCCAGAAACCTCGAGGGCATCACTGCAGCGACGACATATTATCGCTCCTGGGCAAAGGAGGACTTGGAAGTCACTTAATTATCAGCTTGAAATCCTCCTACTAAATGTGACTGAAAAACACTGACCTTTTAGTGGTTTTGTGCTTTAAGGAGTCTGAGCTCTTCAAGTTCTTTGCAACCCCCAGCTCCCAGTTTTTAACAGCTTGACAGTTCAAAATTGTACCTACAGAGGCGTAAGGCACAAGCGGACCAGCCGGCGTGCTCCGGCTAACTCAGACATGTACATTTCCTTACAGAACCCACATTACCAGCCCATGTTCCTCCTTCTATAGCATTATCCATGTTTTCTTCCACATGTGTTTGTGTTATGCCTTTTTACTCTTGTGAGTAATTATTCTCACCACACTTCCCAGGTGCTGCAGCTGTGGCCTGTCCACAGCAGAAGCCATCGCTCAGGAGCTCCGTTGCTGCAGTATCACCCCAAAATGCAAAGAGCTCTGGAGAGACTGGTAGGTTTGGGTTTTTTTTTTCCTTTTCTTTCCTCTCTGTCCCTTTACGATGACTCATTTTCAAGGCAATGACCCTGAAGGATTAAAGCCTGCTCAAACCAGTGAGCAGTTGAGAACAGGACAATTGGTATCTAAATTCAATGTTCAAGATGTTCTTATTGCTCAAGCAGTTATTCTAGACATCAGTAGAGAAAAAGCTATTGAAGGGTCTGGGGGTTTTGGTCGTTAGCCAGACATGCTGTTTGGAGAAAACTTCAGAGCAGCTTCACTTTCAGAGAGGTGACGGCAGGAAAAGGTGTGACTTCTCCCAAACTGCCACTGAAATGGGGGGAACTTGGACCACTGGCTCAGGTAAACAGCTTATCTCTTAAAAACCTCACCTTAAACGTAATATCCAGGAGATTATTTTAAGGGGTGGGGGAGATGGGAGGTAAAAAAGGAATTTTACACAATTCTCTGCAACGTTAAAGAAAAGCAACTCTTCTTGGAAAAAAAAGTGCTGAAGAGGCAAAGGTGCTTGAGCTCTGCTTGGACCCGGGGAACAGCTCCAGGCACCATTGTTTCCTGCGTCAAAACAAAAGCTACTGTCATCTCAACAGAACGCGAAGGAGTACCTTCTGGCTGGGGATTTATGGACTTTGCTATATTAATTTCTCAGTTTGTTGTCTGCAGTTCCAGCTGCTCCTCACTCCAGGGATGCACCTGCAATGTGAACAGTCCTGCCCTCTGCCAGCAGAAGAAACCCAAAATCTTAATATGAAACCAGGTCCAGTCTATAGTCTGTGTCCACTGGCGGAGGCTGAAACGGAGAGGTTTGCAGAGTGGTAATTAAGGTGGCTCTAGCAGACTTCAAATGCGCTTTGTAAACCGTTTTATGCCATGCAGATGCAGTGATGTGGTTTAGGTGAAGACAAGCATGCAGGGCAGGGATGATCAGAGCAGATTTTAAGCAGTTAAGAAAGGATTAGACAAAGGAGTGAGAAACATTTCCAGCTTCGTCCACATCTCTTACTGTTACAAGGCTTATCCAAACAGACAATTTAATATATAGTTTGTATTTTCCCCCTTGCAGCTGCCAACAATGTCTCCTTCTTTCTTAACGTTGAGTGATCATTGAAGTATCATGACCAGACAAACTCTGCTCCCATCACTAGGTGTTATACAAGTCTTAGACTTGTGTAACAGTGCTTTAAAAGAGTGGTTTAGACTCTCTTCAGACTTGACTCATTAATACCACCTTCATTACTCCCTACTGGTACAGAAGCCATGTGTAGGCAGCACCTCCACTTTAAAACCTCTTTAGATCACCATAGTTGGGTGTGGCTCAGGGTGGGTGAAGCACCATGGGCGTCACATCAGGACCAGACCTTGGCTGATACCAACTGGCAGAACTAGAGCTCAAGTCCTTTGTGCAGATTCGGTTTATGGTCCTTCTGGGGAGCTCAACGTACCAACTCCCAACCTCACCAGCAGCCCACAGGCAACATGGTAAAGCTGAAGCTACCAACACATTCCTCTCCTCCCATTCCCATGCTGCTCCCCTTACGAGGTCATTAACCAAGAGTAGGACCTGCAGGAGCAACGTGACCTGCAGCTTCCGAATATTGCTGCTGTCCTAAATGACAGATACCAGAACCTCCTTACCTCACCTCCTTCTCTCAGACACTGTGAAAAAGAAGCCTTAAGAATGTCATTATTATAGTAATAACTCTTCTGTTTGGTACCAGCTCCTTTTCCTCACCCGGAAAATAACTATTAGAGTTATTAGGCAAACAGTGCAAATAAATTTTACACAAGAACACCTTCCTGCCAGCACTGATGGCCAACAAGTGAACAGTGCATGCCTGGTATCAGGAAAAATATTAAATTAAGCTCTATAAACTAACAGAAAGTTGGTTTTACATGCTCTCATAATAACAAAAACCATATGTTTAGACTTTGAGCTGATCTTGCGTTGCATTTTCCCAGCACCAAGGCTGGGCTTTGCCGACTATGGAGTACCATTATCAATAAGCCAGTGTACTTCCCTGAGCTCCGAGAAGTTTGTGAAAATATTTGTTTTGCCCACCTCTCCCCATATACAAAGGTTTTAATAAGATTTAACAAACATACAAGCAAACAAACCCTTAATTTAAAAAAAAAAAAAATTAAATCCAATTTAAATTGAGCTGATGGCTTCTAAGTAACTTTGATAATCCCCAGCCATCCAGGTAACGATGGAAGGAAGTGTAACAGATAACCACAGTGATGGCAAGGTCCCTGCCCCGCGGGCACGGCCAGCGGCACCCGTCCCACCGAGGGGTCTGCACTGAGAGCACTGGCTGCTGTCCCAGCCAGGGGCCTCCTACAGCGACACGAGTCACCTTATTTCTCCTTTCAATTTCCAAACACGTTAGTGCTGGAGAATTTGCAACAAGGGTTTCTAATAAGCTTTTCTAATAAGCTTAAACCCACCTCGGTCGCTGGCACGGACTGCACTGACCACAGAGGTGGAAGATCCGACTGCTGGGAATATTGCAACTTTAACACGGAGTCACTCCTCTCCCCAAAATTACAAGTTGCATTGTCGTCTTTTTTTGGTTTTAATTTTTGCTGTAAGCACACCTTGTACGTAACCGTTCATCTGCAGATTCTTCAAACACTGGGTCGCACGCTTTGAGTGATGGTTGTTTTATTCTTTTATTAAATTGTCATTGGTACTGGTTATTTGGTGCGTCCAAACCAAAGTATTAAAACTGCAAGCTAAGAGAGCAGCAACACAGCACATCCGTTGTAAACAATTTATTATTATTTTCTACCTCAGTTACTTACAGGAAAAAAGTCATAAAAAAAAAAAAAAAAAAAAAAAAAAGAAAAGCACAGATGATGGACTATTTACAAAAAATGAGAAAATTCACAATAGCTGAAATGTTTGCAAATCATGCACACTAAGACAAGTTCACAAAAGCAAAGCAATTCATAGCAAAAAAACCCAAACAAAATAATAAGAAGCCATACAGATTAAAAAAAGCTATTGCCCGCAGAAAAGTAAAAAAGAAAACTAACCAATTATTACATCAAGCATCTTTAATGAAATGAACAGCATAGCCGTGTATCATAGAGCCTTTGACACTGACATTTTCAACAAGTGGATTAACAAACATTAAAATGCATTACAGTTCTACTGTAAGCATGCAATTTACTTCTCACAAACTTATAGAATGGGTAGAAACACTTAAAAGAGAAACGGAATTTAAATATGATGTGTGTTCGCTACCCCAAAGTCTAGAATGTGGCCTCGTTAAAAGCAAAGCCAATGGCTGAGGGAATTACCGCGCAGGTTTGCGGCTCTCGGGGCTCTGGGTGGAGATGAAGGGGCACAGAGCAGCTGTGTCCCGGCGGGGACAGCTCGGGTCTCTTGCCCAAATTTCAATAGATCGCCCGTGATTTGCAAGCCGAGGCTGGAAGCTGAAGCGGCTGCGTGTGGGCACCGCCGGCTGCGAGGGC
>NW_010314794.1:24454-26449 GCF_000700745.2 Antrostomus carolinensis | reverse complement strand
GCCGGCGCCCTTGGCTTGGTGGCTCCCAGCCACGGCCCTGGCACGATCCGGCAGCTCTGGGAAGAGCCACCAATCCAAAGGGAATGAAAAGACACGTGGGTGCTACACCCACGGCCGCCAGCACCCAGGGTCACACCTGCAGAGGCAGGGCACTCGTTTGGAATAATTAAACCCTGTGCAGCTAACGAGCCCAGTGACAGAGACGCTCGTCTTGCTCCACCCTGATTATGATTTGTGCTGCTACCCAACATCTCTGTATTAAGAAGTGCCAACACCTCTCTCCGGGGCTGCCTGTGAGACCCAATCATCCATTTTTTGCGTCCTTGATAAAATGATTGCTAAAAAGTTTGTGAGAAGTCATGCCTTCAGAATGCCCCTGACCCCCATCCCTGTGAGTTACATTCCAAGTGGGCATTAAAAACTCATAACAAAGCAGAGGGAAAAAAAAAAAAATTAAAAACAAATAAAAAAAATAAAAAGCAAACTCAAAGCAGTGAGGATATGGAGCCTTTAAAAAAAATAAAAATAAAATAAAAAGTCCAGTCAATCAAACCAGCCAGTAAGAGCAGCAATTTTTCAGTGGACATTGATATTAAACATGGACCACCCAGGCTTTTTCTGTCTCTCTCTCTCTCATTAGCACTGTAGTAAACCCCGATTAATTTGTTATGCATCTTTAAGAACTAGTTGATAAAAATTATGTCTTGTGAAATCGGCAAATAGTCTGCAAAGTGAAATAAGAACAGAAATTAATAGATTAAACTGAAAAGATAAGTCCCAGAAATTAAAAAAAAAAAGACACAGAAAGGGAGTGATTGCAATTAAAAAAAAAAAAAAAAAAAGGCTATGTACTGAGTTATAAAGGCCTGGAGGAAAAAATAATGTGATGGGAGAAGATAGAGCAGTCGCCAAAGTGATCGCGTGTGTCTCACCCATGGAGCAAGGGGCATCCCTGCGCTGGCCGGGAACGCCGGGGACGCGGCCAGGACCCGTCCGGGGAACCTGCCACAGCTCCGGCAGCCGGTGGCCTCAGCGCAGGGACGGGGATGCAGACAGGTGGAGGGTGACATTTGTCACCTTGTTCACTTGAACAACAGTAAATACCCACAGGACGGTTCAAGTCAGATGGACGTGCCATTTGTTTTTATTTATTAAATATTTAAACAGCGTGACCTGAGGAGGAACAGGGCAGCGCTGAGCCTGGTGGGACACAGCCCCACAATGACACCCCTGGGGGTGACATCCTGGCTCCAGCCCACCCTGGTTCTGGTCCTCACACCCAGGAGAAGCGCCGGCACCCCACAGCTGGACTGCAGGGAAAGCAGTGCCAGTCTCCTCCCTAAGGCTGTGTATTTCTGTATCAGATTTAAATCTGCGCTTATCCAGCCACGCCGGCGCGGCGGCACCACCATCGCTGCGGAGGGACCGTGGCGGCGGCGGCAGACACAGCTCTTGGGCGCACAGCCTGGCACGCTCCTGCACAAACGGCCAAGGGTTTTAATTTTCAAATCGTGACACTGAACATTTGGGCACGACAACTGATTCAAAAAGCAGATTTCCCACTTCCCTGCAGCGGGTTCGCACGTGCCCATCTCTCACTCCAAGCCAGCGCTGCACCACGGGGCCCACAGGCACCTCTGTGAACATCAAACCACGCAGAGGGCAGGGTCGGGGGGTCGGGCTCTTTTGAGGAGGAGAACTACAAGCTGGAACCACACTTCTGCTACCCATCCCATGGCACTAAACTCCTTTCCCAGGTTGGGGATGTGCCAGTTGTTCCCGTGGCAGCAGTGAGCAGCTGACACCAGCACATCCCCATCCTCAGATCCTGACCCGCTGCCGAAACGCTCCCTGGTGCCCTGGGCTGTGCTCCTGTGGCACAGGACTCTCTGCCACCCTCCTCCCTCCCAAAGCTTGGCTCTGGCGAGGGGACAGCCCGTCCCGCCGATGGGCATCGCACCCTCGCTCCGTGGCTCACGCTCCCCTCCGACGGGG
>NW_010314794.1:23089-24417 GCF_000700745.2 Antrostomus carolinensis | reverse complement strand
AAAACCACCTCGTCACCCTATTAACGGTTCTGATCACCAGTAAGGAATCAGTTACCTGAGAGGGAGCCCAGCAAACGCCATGGGCAGAGCTTTAGGGCAGGGAAACCCAACCAAGGTGACGGAGGACCCTGAGCATCCCCCCGTCACTGCCCTGCTCCCCTGCACAGCTGGTGCCCGGGTCAGGCGCGCCTGCTTTTTCGTGGTGACAACCCACTTTGATTTCATTTTGCGGACTCAATCTCTGCAAGAGACTCCAAATCACTAGCAAGGAACTGGAGGGCCTGTTTTGAAAATCCAGGCCCTTAATAAATATACATATAACGAGGGCTAGAGTCACAGAGTGCCATCGCTGTCAGCTGGCAGACACCTTCACTTTCGACACGTTTATAATTAAACTCATCTAAGCTCTGCTGATTTTCATCATTTAACTGATCAAAGGTGTCTCTCCCATTTAGCTGTCTTCATATGAATCAGCTGGTACAAGGAATCGTGAGGACCCGGGAGGAAAATGTGAGACAACACGCAAACACCGTCCGAAGCCTCCTCCTTCGATTGCACTGAGGGATGTGACCCTGCTCACCTGGACCTCTGCCCACTGCCACCAGTCGGGGCCAGCGTTGATGCCACCAGCAGTGACAGCTGCCGTGTCACCACCAGCAGCCTGGTCACCCGCTGTGGCTGTCCCTCTCTGCCTGGCACGCCGCCCTGCCAGCCCCTTGGTTGTTTCGGACCTGGCTCGCTTTGGGGTGGGGAAGAGGCCGATGAGCTTCACGTAGAGCTCGGGCATTTGTGAATTGAAATTGAAAATAAAGCCCCGACAGAACTGTTCCCCTTGGTCCTGCAAAACCAGCTGCACAGAAACTACCATCCTAAGGACATCGTTCATCTTCTGGATGTTAGTATTATGGGATGGTTTGGGCTGGGAGGGACCTTTCAAGGCCATCTAGTCCAACCCCCCCAGCAGCGAGCAGGGACATCTTCAACCAGATCAGGTGGCTCAGAGCCCCATCCACCCTGTCCTTGAATGTTTCCAGGGATGGGACTTCTACCAATTCTCTGGGCAACCTGGGCCAGGGTTTCACCACCCTCAGCATAAAAAGTTTCTCCCTTACATCTAGTCTGAATTTCCCCTCTTTTAGTTTAAAACCGTTCCCCTTGTCCTGTCGCTACAGGCCCTGCTAAGAAGCTTGTCTCCATAACACATCTGCTTCCAACTCAAGGTCTCACCCTCACTGCCCCGGTGCCGAACACAAGGCTGGATCTTCACCCCGGTGTGCCGCAGGTGGAGCTGAGCACCCCCCACACCCTCCCCACCCTAAGGGACCCTC
>NW_010314794.1:20941-23002 GCF_000700745.2 Antrostomus carolinensis | reverse complement strand
CCCCTTCCAAGCCACGAGGAGCGCGGCAGCGGGCGGTGGGACCCCTCGCACGGGTGATCGCCGTGACAAGCGCGCTCATGAGTTTAACGCACCGCGTGCCGGGGTCTCCTCACCGCGGTGTCCGGGTGGGCTCTGGCTGTCAGTAAGCCATGAACACAGCAGTGTTGCTTTGCTCCTGAGAGCTGCCCAGGACACCCCCGGGGTGAAAGGACAGGAGAGTCCATCCTGTGTGGTGTCAGCCCCCCGCCATGGGATGTGCTGGAAGGGAAAGGGCTTTTCCCGATCCCCGCTGTGCCCTGCAGCCACTCCAGCCACGCCAAGGAAAGGGGGGAAACCAAACAGAAGCCAACCCAAACCATCAGCACACATCTAGAAATGGTTTCTGTGAAGGACACCAGAGATGAAGAACCCAGGAAGGTTGGACTTCCACCTGCAAGGACGTTACACTCACCGCAGGGTCGTACGGGAGCGTGTGTGCGAGTCTGTGCGTGTGTCTGTCTGCAGCTACCTCTACAATATCTAGGAAAGGAAAAACCCATCACAGGGAGGGGAACAGCTCTTAAATTATCTCTGTTGCTTTATGTTTTAACTTAAGAAGTTTGTTTTCAAATAACCAGTACCAATTCACACGGCAGTAAAAATGTATTTGAAATATGTATATATAAATAGCTATGGTAAAATAGTAAAAAAAAAAAATTGTTGTTGTGTGAGATGCTCCCTGCAGACTTGCCTGTCTCAGCTTGCAGCTATGGATTTAAAAAAAAAAGGGGAAAAAAAAGAGAGAAGGAAAGAGGAGGGGGAAGCAAATCTGCAAATGAAATGTACGTACCTGGGAACTGATAGCTGTAACTTGGGGCAAATCCAGGATATCCTCGGCCATACGTTGCAACAAAATTTGGGTAACCTTGATCACAGAAATGTAAAAAAAAAAGAGAAAGAGAGAGAGAGAGAAAGAGAAGTTTGAAGATTAATAAAGGCTTTTTTCTTTTTTTTTTAAACACAATGCAAAATGACACGGAGGATGGGTGATTTTACAAAAGGTATTAAAACCCAAGATTTATTCCTCTCATGCAAAACCGCAGAAAGGTTTCATTATGATCTTGAACGGAAACATCGAGAGCTGGCTTTGCTGCTCACTTCCCTGCCTGGCTTTGTGCATGAGACCTGCCACTCAGGTAATTAACATGCACTTTGGTGTCTGAAGTCCAAGGACTGTGCATACTTGTTAGCTGGAAGAGTAAATGCCAAATGCTAAGGCTAAACACATAACACAGGTTTGCTCTGACATTTGGAGAGCTTACAATGAATGTACTTTGCTTCAGAGCTATTGACAGTCGGAGATTAAGGCAGTAGTAATTCTTTATCCCGGGAGTGTGAAGGACAACAGTTAACACATCAAAGAGTTAGAGGCAGCGGCAGCAACGAGTCAGAGAGTCAAAGAGCTTTTAATTTTTCAGGAAAGTAAAACCCAGGTATGAGGACCACTTCCTACAGCAACTTCTGAGATAGGCACGGAAACGCGCCCAGCCTCAGGCAGCTTCTCAAGTTTGATTATGAGAAAAATACCCCTTGAGAGTATTTTGTTAATAAAGACACCCAAGGAAATGCGACAAGTGGCACCTCTGCTGCGCTGGCACCACGGCCGGCAGCGAAACACCGCGTCGGCAGGAGGGTAGGGGGTGTGGGAGGTCCACCCATGGCGTGAGGGACAGAGGGACCACCCCTCACTGCCAGCCCCGCAGCCCGTGCCTCGCCAGTGGTGAACCCCAACAAGTGTGCTGGGGCGAGGGGCTTCGCTCTCCGGGCAGCAGGAAAGTCTGTGTGTGTGCAGGGGGTCCCAGCAGTCCCTGCACCCTGTGTGGGTGGCAGCAGCCAAGGTCACACACATCCTCCGTGTTTCAACCTCCCAGCCCTTATCCACAACAGCTGTCCTCTCCAGTCCCACCACAGCTGCGACCGGGACGGCCGATGCCACAAGCCACCCTGTGCACTAAGGAGACTTCCTGAAGCTGTAACCTCGCTTGTGATCCTCAGCATCTCCTTCCTTGCTCTGCTTAAAAC
>NW_010314794.1:20333-20688 GCF_000700745.2 Antrostomus carolinensis | reverse complement strand
CTCCTATCTCCCTTTTTATTTATTCTTTAATATTCACGTACATCATACAGTTATTTTTCTGCCACAGCAAGTCCCTCCATTTCTGATTAGGTCTATATATCCATGTAACGTGCTATTAGTCATCATCTAAAACTGGAAGATAAAAATGCTTGGATGAATTTTGATTATGGGATTAAGCAGTGGCAGGGGAGAGCAGCGCTGCCATCCCCGGACAGCACGCTGCGGCTTTCAGCGATGTGTACACACCGCTTAGTCCCTGCGTATTTATTTCACAGCTCAACAGCTGGATTCCCTTAGAAATTAATCACCTCTGTCATTAAATCAGATCTTTCAGAGTTAAGCTTTACAAATCTTT
>NW_010314794.1:19374-20211 GCF_000700745.2 Antrostomus carolinensis | reverse complement strand
AAACAACAATATTGATAAATGGATTGGTGCCGTCACCACCACTGCCAGCTCCACCACAAAAAATGGCTCTGCGGTGTCTGACCGCTCTCCTCACCAAGGGGAAAAATTCAGCTTTATTCTGATCTGAGTAACTCTGAAGCAGATCTGTCAGCTCAGGACTGTGGGGCTGCAGGGGACCGATGTGCTGGGCAGTGTCTGAGCTCTGCCTGGGGGTGTGGGGGCTGTGGATGCTCTGCGGGGCCGGGGATGTTCCTGTCCCGGTGGATTTGCCTCCCAAGCCAGGGCAGTGGCCGGCAGCACCTGGCTCTCCCCGGCCAAACCTGGTTGTGCCTGACGGCAGCGGCACCGGCAGAGCTGCCTGGGGGGCTCTCGCCTGCATCGCCAGCACTCAACGCTCCCCAGGTCAGGCAGATGAAATCATAAATTTATAATACAACATTACTTCAATTTTCCTCTTCATTTACTGCTGCAGTGCCCAGCTCTGCTCTAACGAGTCACAGTCCGATCCGTGCCGGGGAAATTGCCTGGCTGAATATCAATAGCGCATTAACACCGTGCCCATGTGGATGCTTCATCAAGCCAAATTATGGCCATGCTGACCTACCCACCATCTCCATTAGATGCCATGCTCATCCTGCATTGGGCACCAAACAGTTTATTTGCTTTAGTAGTCTTGGGGATTGGTCAATCTCTCTACTATCCCTCGTTGCTAAACCAAAAATCCAAGTTTTGCCTGGATTATCTCCTCTGAAGCCAGAACCTCCTGTCTGTGGAAGCAAAACTCAAACCAACAACCAAAACTGCTTTCACACCACCACTTCCACACGGCTCCTGTCT
>NW_010314794.1:12313-19313 GCF_000700745.2 Antrostomus carolinensis | reverse complement strand
AGCCGTGCAGAGCCCCAGGCTGCGACAGGAGTGCTCAGTGTCCTTCTCAAAAGAAACATGCTGTGACCTTGACACAAGCACCTGTGGGACGAGGGAGTGCAGACCAAAAACCATCTCCTACGGACACAGGGGGTGGTCACACACTACAGAGAAGAAACACATCTACTGTAGAAGTTTCTCCCTTGGTCCAAAGTTGCCCTCTGCCCTGTATCGAGGGGATTACAGAGCTCGGCCGGAGCTGGCCACAGCCGCTCACCGCGAGGGCCACAGCGGGGGCTGCTGCAGGAGCTGGGGGGGCCAGTGAGGCGTGCCAGGATGGGGCTGGGGGGCCCAGTGAGTCGTGCCAGGATCCAGGAAGCCGGTGCTCACAAAGGGCTCCCCTTCCTGAATCCCGCCCCAGAGGCAGCTGCTACTCTATTAAAGAGTCTGATGGAAAAGAGAAATGACATTCTTCGAAGGGCACAAGCTTCTCTTCTGGATGAGTTCAGCCCGGGCAGGTTGGAGGTGCAGCCCCGCTCTGCCTCGTGCAGCCACGTGCAGCCTGCTCCAGCCTCCCTGAAATCCCACCGCTCTGGGGGGTGTAAGCTCCACGGGCCGAGCGCTCTGGTCTCTGCAGGGGTTTGCAAGTTGAAAAGAGCCCAGCTTTAAGATTAAACACCAGCAAGTCTAAGATGCCTGTTGCCAGAAGAGGTGAGTGCTGCAGGGCCCCAGCTCAGATCAAGCAGGGTAGTTGTCACCTCCAGAGCTGGGTGTCACTGCCGGGACCACCGCAATGGCACCTGTGATGTCCCAGACACAGACAGCTGCTTCAGATGGGAGGACAGAGACCACCTCCTGTTCATGCTGCTCCTCGGTTGCACTTCTCTCTTTTTTTCCAGTTTTCAGGTACAGATCTGAATGGAAGGCAGAAAGCAAAAACCCTCTGAACAAAATCCTGGTTCATGTGCTCTACGAGTTCCTGCTTGAGCAGGCTGGGTGACCAGATGACCTTCAGAGGTCCCTTCCAACCTCAACCATTCTGTGATTCTGTGAAAGCAGTGGGGCAATGCAGTGACACCCACACGCCCTTGGGTGACAGGCTCCTGGTTTCACACCAGGACCAGGTGACAGAGGTGAGCCTTCTGGGCACGTGGCAAGCTTCTCGGCCACGGATCCACTCCCACTCAGGTGCAGAGGTAGAGGAGACATGGTGCCTGTTCACGAGCATCCATGGGGCTGGGGAGCAGCTCCTCCTGCCGGCTGGGCTGTCAGGGACAGAGGGGTCACTGGAACTGAAGCCACTCCAGCCCGCTCTTCACGCAGAGTGGTTAATCAATGTGCCTGATCTCCCCCGAGACCGCGCGGGTCCCATCAGCAGGGTGAGCCTGAGACACCTCACAAGCGGTCCTGGCAAAAGGCTCAGCCCGCCCGTGCTCTCGGACTCAAAAAATCCTTTCAGAAGAACACTTTAATTTTGTTCCAATCAACCAAATCATCACAGAAGCGGCTGCCTACGCACCTTTAGACCCCGGCTGCCGCAGGCTCCTTGGGGAGGCTGTGATTAATGAAAAAGACCAACTTCCTTAATAGCTTTGGAGGGAGTCGCTCCCCGCTCTTTCCTTTGGGTTGTCTCCTGCGTTCATTCCTCCGATTCCCTCCTCTGCCCATGAACAGCATCTGGAGAAGGTGACCTTGAACAAGGGCTTCTGGAAACAGGTATAAAAATCCTTCGAGAGCAGCCCCAAGCACTCTCTTTCAGTCCAGCTAAAAGGAGGAATGGGGCAGGGCTGACACGGGCCTCCCGGGACCTCAGCAAAACGCTCGGCTGCTGCAGACGCTGCCTCGGGCAGTACGATATTTGTGCACCTCGTCATTTGATGGGTTAATTATGTCCCTCTCCCTGTGAGGACGGGGCCCCACCGCGACTGAGCAGCTGCTGGGGAGAGATTGGGGCTTGGGAAGGAGAGTCAGGCTCTCGGCTGAGCTGCTCCCCATCAGCCCCCTTGAAGCCAACTCTTCCAGGCAGCCTTTGAGAAGGGGATTTGCAATGTCCAGCCAGCCTTGCTCTCCTGTGTTGCCATTTCCTTGTTTAGCACTTCATTATTTAACGTGGTGCCACTGCAGCAAGCAGGAACGCGGAAGATGAAAAAAAACAGCGAGCAGATAATGAAGCATCTGGCCTTCAACAGGAATCAATCATTAATTCTGAACAAGTCACCCTCATTTGAAATCTACTGAGAGCACGTTGTGAGACTGGCCGGAGCAGAGCCGGTCAGGGTGACCTGACCCACCCCACCGCAGCCAGATGGGGATTTGCCAACAGGTGCCCGTGGCATGTGCTCTGCGCAGAAGCAGATCTGCTTGCTGAGGGCTTCTTCCCTTATTTCTTTCAGCTTGAAACGATCTTTTTCCAGAGAGGCAGCTCTGGTGGGAATAACTCACACCACACCCGAGGGCTGAATTTTCCCTTCAGGTCACTGAGGTGGACCCTGGCTCCAATCACTCCTTGCCCGGCTGCAAGAAGGGTTGAGGGAACTCTGCTCATGGTGAGAAGAGGAGGATGCTGCCTTGGGTCTTTCTGCTCAGCCCGGGGTGACCTGGGTTCTCTCCTCCAGCAGCCACATGGGACTGGCCAGCACAGACCACCTCCACCACCCCAAACCTCGGGCACCATGAGCAGAGAAGAGAGAAACAACAAATAACATACATCTGCCCAAGCACGCTGGGAACACAGAGAGAATGAAATCACAGGCTGACGAGAAGAAGATAAATATTTTAACCATAAAATGTAATTTCCGAACACTACGGGGCAGGGTGGCGGTGGAGTGTGGGGACAGAAAAATAGATGATCAGCTGCAATAACTGAATTACACATGCCAGAAATGGATCGCTCCAGCCACACCAGCAGAAGTGCTATTAATTCAGAGATAAAGCAAACATGGCAGGAAGTTTTCCCCATCAAATCAAGCAGTGCCTGAAGTCAGACATCACAGCCTAACAGCCTGGTACTCACAGGAACCGGGTCCTCTGACCTGACACCCATTCCTGGAGCCCTGGGGTCCTCCAGCATCTCAGCCAGCCCATGGACCTGCTCGGCAGAGCTCAGCACAACCCAGCACCAGCTTTCAGGGTTGTTTTTTGTGCTCAGCTTCTGGCATCACCTAAACCCAGGACAGAAAACTCAAAGTGTCCCAGAGAGGCCACGTACCAGGGACACCAGCCCAGGAGTGGCTCATTTCTGCCTGGGAACACCTCCAGACACGTTCTTGTTCATGCGTGCTTTAGGGACACAGCAGGTGACAACCGAGGGGAAGTCCAGGGATACAAAGGGAGCAGAAAGTTGAAAACACATGAGGTTTTACAAAAGTAGAAGTTGGCAATGGATTAGCAGCATTTTGGCTTAGTAAATCTGAGGACAGAGAATGAAGAGGCTGTCACGTTCTATAGAAAGAAGAACTATCTAGGCAGAAACAAATGAGAACCAATTATAACTAAATAGACCTCATGCACAAATAGAATTTTGCCATTAAATATCATTTATCCCATTTAATTAGTATTTTCTGGACACAATACTCTGGACTAAAATACCGTTCCATCTCCCTGAAACTTGCAATTATTGTTGCGACCTATACTGTTACGCATCTCCCTGCTTTCTCCATCTTGCATGCCATTTAAGAACCAGCAAGATTTTCAATTATCTATGCTGAACTGTCAAAGATACCTTTAAAAGAAGGGGAATAATGTGTGACTCAATTCCTCTAAAAAAGGGGAGAGATCATTTTTAGTCAGAATGAACACACTGCATCTTTCATCATTCTATTTTTGCGAGTAAAGAGTAAAACAGGCTATTTAAAACATCCATTTAAATGCAAATTTTTTATATTCCAGGAAGGGAAGGGGGGGGGGGTTAATCATTTACCACAGCCAGGATTATTTTCCCCACTCCACCCCTGCTGAAGTTTGAGACTGGCACCCACACAGGGGCAGGGATTTGCTCTCCCCTAAGCGTTCAGAAATGAGGGAGACAAGGTGGGAGGCGCGGGCTGCGGTAGAGGTGTGGTGGCTATGGCACTTACCCAACATTCCCATCCCTAGCATAAAAGCGTCCATGGTATACGGTAATCCACGAGCCCTTCCTCTCGTCCCTGGTGGAAACATCACTTCTTTAGGTTGTGCTTTCTTACATTCTACCTATTGAGCAGAAACATGTACAAATGAGATGCAAATGAATTCCATGTAAATGTCAAATGCAGAACTGATCTACTTAAGGGAGGGAGTTTTATTTTTAGCATTTGCCTCCCCCGCACCGCTTCTCCCTCAAAGGTGAACTTTAAGAATAGCGTAAATGGATTTAAAAAGAGCAAACATGTATGTCTCTTTAAACACCCACAGCAAACCCCCCCTGGAAAGATGACAGAAATGCTGATTTAGGAAGTTGCCACGTTCCTGGCAGGAGAACCTGTGCTGTGGTCCCTCTCAATGGCACTCGCGGGTGTGGAATGAATGGAGGGGGGTCTCCAGCACAGCTCTGTTGCAATCGATAACACAGAATGACTCTTGGTGATCATTACAAAAAGCTCCTTTTAAAACAGGAATAAAGAATCAATACTTCTACCCAGAAGAAAATGTCTGTAAGCCCTATTAACAGACGATCTGCATTCTTTCACTTCCACTTGCTCCCGCCACCTTCCGAAGCCGCTTAACCCCACTGGAACCACCCTGTGAGTCTGTGGGAAGAGGTGACCCAGGACCTCCGGCCACACCACTGGCTGCTGCTTCCCAGCTCCTTTTTGGATGGGAAAATGGAGAAATAAATCACTTTTCCATGTTCACCTGCTCTGGCACTGCCAACTGCCCCCCCAGCAGACTGCACCCATGCTCCCCTTGGCACTGGTGCTCCAGCCGCGCTGGCAAGCCCGTGTGGGGCCAGCCAGAGCCACTCTGACCCATTTCTGTGGCTTTACACCTCAGTCCATGCTCTGAGCAAGAGGAAAACGTGCCGATACGCAGAGCAGCCCCACACGGGGAAGCCCTGAGTGGTGCCACTGGTTGTTGGCACAATGAGAATCGCTGGTCTAGGGGTAAAGGTCTCGGTCTGGATCTAGAGGTTTGAGCTTTATGCCTCTAACTTTGTTTTTCAACCAGTTCCTGGTCCTTTTTGCACATTTACCCTCCCCTCGACCCTTGCCTGGACAGAGCAGAGTGGGAGCCATAAACTGGGCAGGGGCTGGGGAACCGGGCTGATGGTCTTGGTGAACCAGGAGGGTCGTGTTCCCCATCATCACCCCCACGAGCAGGTGGGTGCTACCCCAGGAAAACCCGAGGATGTAGGAAAATAGGGCTGAACGTCTCGGTGCTTAATAGCCTGATCAGTGACTGTGTGTTCATTGTCTTATGAAAACCAACCGCCCGTTCCTAGGCAACCCCATCAGCAAAAATTTCGGGTTTATACAATTGTCATTTAGGCAACACAAAGGTTACCTGACTGCAACAGGAGCATCTGAAACAAAACCACCTCCATCTCCCCTTTCTGCTGCAGACCTCCACAGACCGTATTGACTTGCAACACTTCCCGACGCTACGACGCTCAGATGCTGCCAACGCTGTCAAAACATGTAACTCTTGTGAGTAACCTGCCCCAACCCAGTGATGTTTGGAGTGAAATTCTTCTGGAGTTCAACTTTAGTGACTTTTCTATAAGGAAGTGTTTGGGTCCTCGTGGGAGGCAGCAGGAGAAGGGCAGAGAGGGACCGGGGATGGCTGGAGCAGGGATGTACGTGCACAGCCCAGACACTGCTCAAGGGAAACGGGGAAAATGGGTGAGGAGGAGCAAGAGCAAGAGAGGTGTTGGAGACACCCAACTCACTGGACATCCCGAAAGTTGAGCACAGCCACAACAGGGCCAGTGATTCCCTCCATCTCTTCTTCTGTGCTGCTGGGGCTGCAAGTCCTCAGGGAGACAAAAACCATCCCATTGAGAGCCACAGTGAGGACTGGTGTGTCCTCCAGCTGGGGCCACCAACCTTTTTTGTCCCCTCCACACCCACGGGGCTCCTGCAGCCACATGATGGTGCAGACACACTACTGAGAGCGATGGGGAGCTTCGTGGTGCCCTACAGGGTTCCTGGGCCTTGATATTAAGACAAAAAGAGAAAGGAAATGGAAAAATTCCCAAATGAATTGGTGCAGCAGCTGCTCACACACTGCAGTGCTGCTGTCAGAGCGGGCTGGGGACGAGGACAGCGCAGGATACGTGTGCCCAGCACCCAGCCCCATGGGAATGAAGCCTTCAGAGCTTCCCAGGGAGGCTTAAGCCTGAGCCTCGATGGTGGGTTTCAGCCTAACTGGGCCGTGTGTCCCCCAAAACCTCGACGATCTCAGAAAGCCCCACAGCCCAAAGCCAGGACCTCCCCTCTCCATCATCAACCCCCCGAGAGCCCAGGGACAGGGTGAGCTTGGACGCCGAGCACCAGCGCCAGCCTCGGTCCCTGCACGCCAGCCCAGCAACATCCTCTCCAACCGTCCTCTGCTGATTTTTTAATCAGAGGGGCATGTAACAGGAGAACGCCAATCTCATTTCTCCAGCCAAATGACCGGGGGTGAGCACCTCAAGTGTGTCATTTCATTTCACAACCACGTTTCTCGGGTTCGCCACCACTCCAAATGTCACAGCGGCATTGGTTACACCTCGCGCCGCCTGTGCCGCCAACAGTCAGGATGATAAAAACAATCTAGCCTGGCTCGAAGGACAATTAACAGGAAAATGAAGTTTGGATTAGCACCGTTAGAAACAATAACCCAGTAATTAGCTTTTGCAACCACAAAACAGCCCACCGCTGCTCCCTGAAAGACGAGCGTAATTTATGATTTTCACAGCACACGAGGACACAAAGGGGATGGCAGCGAGCTGCAGAGGACTTCTAACTGGGATTTAAAGGGGAAGAAAAAGTCAACAGTAGGAAAGAAAAATAATTCCTAAGCCTTTGTAAACAAATATACACCATATCGAGGGCAAAAATGT
>NW_010314794.1:11454-12287 GCF_000700745.2 Antrostomus carolinensis | reverse complement strand
TCTTTCCCCCCTGGGTGGGATGATTTTCACTCCTCATTCAGCACCATCACCAGGCCTTGAGGTGCTCTGCAGAAGCTGCCCACACACCATCCCTCAAGTGCTGGGGGCAGTTTTGGGCAGTACAGATAAAAAGGATCTAAAGCTCCTGGAGAGTGTCCAGAGGAGGGGCACAAAATTGGTGAAGGGTTTAGAGCAGAAGACATATGAGGAGAGGTTGAAGTCACTTGGTTTGTTCAGCCTGGAGAAGAGGAGACTGAGAGGAGATCTCCTGGGGGTCTAGAACTTCCTCCCAAGGGGAAGAGGAGGGGCAGGCGCTGATCTCTTCTCTCTGGCCACCAACGAATGCCAGGAGCAGAGGAAATGGCAGGAAGATGTGGCAGGGGAGGGTGAGGTTGGCCATGAGGAAAAGGTTCTTGAGGCAGAGGGTGGTGGAGCACTGGAACAGGCTCCCCAGGGAGGTGCTCATGGCACCAAGCCTGACAAGATTCCAGCAGCATTTGGCCAAGGCCCTCAGGGACATGGTGTGAATGTTGGGATTGTCCTGCGCAGGGACAGGAGTTGGACTCCATGATCCTTGTGGGTCCTTCCAACTCACAACATTCTGTGATTCTATGATCCCATCAGCAAACAGGGAAAATGCAGCAACAGGAGGTGAAGCACCATGTTAGAGGATGGGTGATGGGCTTGGATGGTGCCTCTTCACCAACACAGGCAGCAAAAGTGGAAAAAAAGCAGCCATGCTGCTTTTCTGCAAGAAGCCAGCTCTCTGCTCCATGGGGAACGGGATGGAGATGGCCATAACCATCCCACAGCCGTGGCTACTGCGAGGAGAA
>NW_010314794.1:0-11421 GCF_000700745.2 Antrostomus carolinensis | reverse complement strand
GCAGGAATGTCACACATGTGCTGGCACAGCGGGACGTGCAGCGGGGCTTCTCCAAGAGGGATGGATCTGGAGTGAGGATTCTCCAAGAGGGACTGATCTGGAGTGAGGAGCCAGCACCCAGCTCTGCACCGAATCACCCCCAAGAGCTCGCCCGATGTGGGTCCCTGGTACACAAACCCGGATCTCACACAAACTTTCCGTTCAGCGTTGCTGCCTATCTTAATAATTCCCAGGTTTTTCCCACCTCCCCTGTCTGAGGGATCTGCTGCACTTCAGCAGCCTCACAAAGAAAGTTCTAACTCGAAGGCAAAAAAAAAAGAAAAAAAAAAAAGGAAAAGGCAAGGAAACTAAAAATCACTATTTTTGTTTAGTCTAGTTTGGAGAATTACCATTACACTGGGGTACTCTTGGGTCAAGCTGAGCAGTCAAAGCCACCAGAACCCAGGACAGCTGAGATGGGGAGTGAAAAGCTTCTTATACCCAGTGCAACAAAACGGGCTGTCAGCTCTCAGCACCAGGATGTCTCCAAGCCCCACGGCTCCCAGCTTTCCAGGGAAACCAGGGCTATTTTGAGGAAAGCAGAATGTGCACATACTCACAATGCACAAAACCCCATTTTACCACCCAAAGACAAGGCAACTTTGTCTGGCCAGCAACGAGTGGTTCAGGGTTAGTTGAGGTTTGATTACCCTGAGGAGGCCACAGAGAGTCAAAACTGCCACTCCTCTCATGAAGAAACCTGAGGCAGCAGCAGGGAGGTGAGAAACATACTCAAAAAACCCCATCAGATCCTTGACAAAGGTGGGATGGGGACGATGGCATCAGAATTGTCACAGAATCGTAAAACCACAGAATCACCCAGACTGGGAAAGACCTTTAAGATCATCGAGTTCAATCATCCCTCCAGGGATGGGGACTCCACCACTGCCCTGGGCAACCCCTTCCAATGCCTCAGAACCCTTTCAGGAGAGAAATTCTTCCTCACATCCAATCCACAACAACCAGCCGTGAGTCAGGCTCCAGCTCTACAACCAGAAGACTGAACCTACAGTAGGATACGACGAGCGGCGACGCTCTCCTGTGACCTGCTGACATCCCAACTCCCCAGAGTCAGACACACTTTTGGCCTCAGTACCCACAAAGAATCCCAGATGGGTCTGGACTGGAAGGGACCTTAAAGCTCATCCAGTCCCAACCCCCCTGCCATCAGCAGGGACACCTTCCACTAGACCAGGTTGCTCAAAGCCTCATCCAACCTGGCCGACAACACTTCCAGGGAGGAGCAGCCACAGCTTCTCTGGGCAACCTGTTCCAGTGTCTGACCACCCTCACAGTGAAGAACTTCTTCCTCAGATCTCATCTCAATGTCACATTCACAATGACAAATCCCTTTGGGTAGGTCCTACAGATGCATCAAATCAAAGGACAATCCCAGCTCCAAAGAGTTTCCCAGGGACTACAGTAGGTCCTCGAACTGGAGCTGTCACATATCATTTCTGGCCACTGGAGGTTGTTTCTTAACTCTCTTGTTACTTCCTTTGAGCCGAAAATGAGGATTAATGCCCACAGGGAGAGCTGGGAGGGGTGACAGAGCTGCAAGGTGCGATGAGCTCCTGTGCTTTGCAGATTTGGGACAACAGCATCAAAACCTGCTGACGGCACTAAGGCAGTTTCCTCACAAGGGAGAACGGTGATTTCTGGACCCAGATCACACGTGTCCACAGGCAAATCTCTCACCCTGTTAACGTTCCCCTTTGTCCCCTGACATGCCTTCTGGGCAAGCCAATGCCACATCTCACTTTCAGCCCTACAGCCACTCCCTGACCCAGATGCCCTGTACGCAGAGACAGCATGGACATTCGGTCAGGTGTCTCTGAAGACATCTGCTCTAGAACCAGCCACCTACAGCACCCCAAAGACCTGCAGCCCAGGGTCACAGCCGAGCAGCACGACAAGCATCACCCCTGCACCATGTTCCATGTACCCCTCCCACAGCACAGCCAGCAAACCCACTGTCACAACCAGTAAGACACCAACTCAAACCTATCGTCACAACCAGTAGGACACCAACTGGAGAGGCAGCAGGATCATGCACAAGGCCCAACACTGCATCTGCAGGTTGACCTCTGCCTTCCATGGTGTCCAGCTGGCAAAGGACCCGGTGGCTTCTCAAACTGTCTGTGCAAGGCTGGAGGTGGTTTGTTGGCTACACATGGTGCTTCCTCCACTCCCAGTTACTGCAGGGACCTTGGGCACTGGTGGTTTCATGTGCCCTCCTGCCTTCTGCACGTGTGATGGGCAGTTTGGTTTTTCCAGGAATGGAGGTGCCAAATACAAAGCATTTGGATAAAAACCCAAAGGCAGGTGGTGTGTGACACAGACCACATCTAAAACGTCACCGCGTGGTGAAGGCTGCCACTCCGGGGAGAAGCCTGAAGGGTGCTGGTACGTTAAAAAACCCCACAAAACCCTCAAAATCCCACCATGGGAGAAACAAGCAGCCACAGATGCTGTTTTAGAACAGCCCAACATCTTTGTCACCCCCTCCAGTGTCTGACTTGAGATCCTGACTTCAGTGCCAAGTGCCTGGGCCAGGCTCAGCTCATTGCTCCGCTCGCTGGCACTTGTCCCACCATTACCTGTGATGTGATGACCCTGTCACAGTGGGATCTAAAGGAAAATAAAGTACCCCATCACTTTTCTTTTCCAGCTACTTTGGCACCCCCTTAGAAAACCAGGTTTCTCTTTGCAAAGCAGCCTGCTCGTGTCAGAGGAACGATATTCTGGGAGTAGCTTGTTTGGGTTTCAGTTGTTTCCCCTCCCAATGTCTGGAGAACATCTTTGGCCTCCCACGTAAATTCCGAGTTTCCTTTATTAAATGAATAAATGGCATTTTCTTTTTTGCTTTCACGCTGCTCGTTTAATACCACATTTGACATTCTGAGCTTTACGGATGGCAACAGAAGCAGAATGGGTGGGTTAAAAATAGCCTGCCAGGGAGCTGGTAGCCTGGAAATAGGCTGGGAACAGCAGCAGCCCCGCGACCCTCCGCGTGCCCCCACGCTCTGCCAAATGACAGCGTTCAGGAGATGAGAACGGGAGAGCTCAGGGCCACTCAAGTGCCTGTGGAGCTGTGGATATTTCAGCTGAGTGGACTGGGGATGGGGATGGGGACAGGGCATCCCTGCCCCAGCTCACTGAGTGGCTGCAAAGCCCATCACCCCGAGCTGGGGCTGTGAGAACCCATCCCCTGGGCAGCAAAATGCAAGAGGGGGATGTGTTAAAAACGAAGCAGGAGCGGTCAGTCTCCGAGGGTGCTACGGAAAGTACACCCACACCTAAGGCTGACCCCCAGCCAGCTGCGTGTCACCTCCAGCCATCCACACCAGCTCACTGTCACACGCGCGTGCACATGCTCTCCTGCCCCTGCACGGGGTTCTAGTCACTCTGCAGACACATCAGCAATAGGATGAGTCAGACCCAAGACGGGATCATGTCTCATCTCCTCCCTCGTGGGCTGCTTTTGAAATTAGTGCTGTAGAAGAAGTGACAAGAAGAGAATGCTCAAAGCATCGCGGCCCCTGGATCAGGCACCAAGAGTGCCGGGAAGAATATATTTTAATTATCCGTGACAATAAAACCCCAACAGGCTGCACTGATTCTTCTGCTCTTTGTGAAGCTCCTCGTGTGTTTTCACCCTGTCCCATCCTCTGTTCCCTGCGCTGCTGTTTCCTTCCCGTGCAGCTTCCCACCTGGGAAGAAGTCCTCCCAGTGACTCCCCCACCTCTCCTGCCCTCGCAGGGGTCTGCAAACACCTGGGTAAGATTTTCACGGTGCAGGAGCACAGACCCCACTGTCATCTCACTGGGCAATACTGGGCAGCGCTGGTCTGCACCAGGTGAAGGCTGAGCCTTGCTCCAGAGAAAACCTACAGTGTGAAAGAGCTCAGCCTGTGAGTATGAGAGGACACGTGCCCACTGCCACCGAGGGGCAGGGAAATCCCGGAGCGTGGCACTGCAGCTCTTCCCTCCCAAGCGACAAGTTTCACCCAAATTTACATTCCGAGCGTTTCTAATTTGTTTCTGGGTCTGTCATCTGGATGCTGGGGTGGGGGTGGTTGAGACTCGTTCTGTTTTGGTTTGTTTTTAAGGCAGATTAACCAGCATTTAGGAACTCTGTACAGGGGAACGAGCCTCCCCTATGACCCACCAGCGTCTCGGGCGAGGGATCGCTGGCACCAGGGCAGAGGCAAAGCCCACGGCACCCAGCCCAGACAGAGCGAGGGGCTTCCCGCAAGGCCAAGGGACCTGCCCCCATCCCGCCCTGCCAGCCCACCACTCCCTTTGCCAAGAGGACCCTCACTTCTATTTCAGATGCATATTGCAGTGAGGAACAATATGAGGAATATTATTTCAGTGCCCTGGGAAAAATTAGCAAGTCAAATATTGAATCAGGCCTCCAGCATATGCCAAGGAGATTGCTTTGATCTTATCCACACTAAAAGCTCTATTATTGAATTTAAAGTCTGTGAACACATATCAGACCAATATACAATGCATATCTGAATACACATTTGAGAAGCAAAGGATGTTTTGACAAAGGGAAAAAGAATATTTTAGCTGAAAATATCAAAGTTACTGCATCAATTGAAATACAAATGCCCTTCTTCATCTGGCTCAGTGGCTTTACTGACAGGGCAACCCGCAACCTGGGACCTGACTGTCATTTAGGAGAAACTTCACCCAGGTCTGGCTCTTGGGTTGGGTCTGGGTGGGAAGTGACTGCAGCATGATGGCAGAGAGTCACGACTTCCCAGGGGACACGGTCCAGCAGGCAGTGCCATGTCAGGACTCGGGAGCTCGACCAGAACGGCTATTTTTGGGAGCAAATGGTCCGTAACAGCCACCCCAGCCCACTGCTCAGTGGCTGCATCAGGGGTTTTCAGGGGAGCAGTGGGAGAAGGAAGCTTCCCCAAGGTTGGCCAAGATGCTGAGCAGGTTCATTTCCACCAACACCACCACCTTTGGCTTTCCATGCCAAAACCTGCTGCAGGGCGGCCACCTGAGCCTGCAGACAACTCCCGTGCTCGTGGGGACAGGAGCAGGGTCGCAGTGAGCTGTGGTCAAGGCTCAGCATCCCGTCCCCATGACCACTCCACCAGACATGGTGTGCCCACCACCCAGCTAACCCCATGGAGAAGGTTGTCCCAAAGGGCCACCACCCAGATATGACACGTCTGTGACAAAGGGTGAGTGTCACAGTGCTCACTGTCACCGACACGCGTTGCGGAACAAAACCAACTTACCATTTTATTATTGATTTCGTGGAAATGAATTTCGCAGACTTTTTCCACCACGTCTTCATTTTCAAAAGTGACGAAGCCAAATCCTGTTTAATAAAGAAACAAAGAGGGGAGGGGGAAAGGAAAATACTGGTTAAATTAAATGGATTTCACTTTAATAAAGTATTACTTAGCTGTCTGGACTTTGGAAAACTTTCATAAAAATATGGATGTGTAAATACACCTGCTGTCTATGGAGCCGTTCCTGAGCTCGCTGCAGGCTAAGGGAGGGAAGAAGCATCGTCGCAGGGATAATTAATACGGTTCTGTTCCAGCTCTTCCATAGGATTTAATGGAGAATTAAAACCTCCTTATGGATTTTTTGATCCATCCTGCAGAATGTAATGGATAGTTACACCCCGGTTACACAATGGCTCAGAAACTACAATAAGGCTGTATTTTCTTTTACACGTTATAGGTTTTTAAGAGCAATCTCTACAAAACCCAATTATATTTCTATGGAACCATATCGATTTTATCTCTTGTTTAATTCCACGAGACTTCTCCATTAGGACTGACTCATTACACAACCCAAAAAAATTAAAATCCAGGAAGACAGAAGATGATTCCTCATTTACCCCTGGCAAGGATAAAAAATACCAATCCTTCCCCAAACGTGCAGCAGCACTTTGTGTTTCCATTCGCTCCGAGCAAACACCAAAGGTCCCTGCTGCCGTGTGCCGGCACAGCCACCGCGGGTCAGCCCGGCTCCGGAGGTGGTTATTTGTCCCTTTCTTCCTGAATTACTTCCTCTAATACCTCATCAGGACATCCTGAGGCCTCTAAGAAACCATTAGGTTTAAGGCCTCTGATCTAATCATTCCTCTCTCCTCTGCTGCCGCTTCAAAGGAGCCGTGGATTTGGGCTGGTTTAGGGTTGTTTGATGCCCGCTGCCCGCCCGCAGCTGTACGCTGTGTTTGCTCTGCTGGGGCCAGGCTAAAGGGATCTGGCAGCTCACCACAGCTCTATGCATCCATGTTCCCTGCTTCTTCCTTAAAAAAAAATCTTAAAATATCAAGCTAACCAAACAAAACCCAATCTAATGGGTTACATCCCTGGCAAAGGCTTGATGAGTCAACACCAACACCGAGTAATCTACTGAAATCTTGAAAATGTAACAACAGAGTGAACTTCATCCCCCAAACTGCACTGAAAATTCTGCTGGAAACAGCACATGATGCCTGAGCCAGAGGGGTCGGATCCAGGGCACCCCCAGCACCAGCCTTCACCTGGGCTGGAGCGATGGGGAGGGAAGACAGATGGGAAACCAGCACTGCCTGGTGTTAACGTCCATGAAAAGCTTTGCCCAGTGAACATCCCTCCACTCATCCTTTTAAACAAACAACACGTTTGCTTTGATAGGGCACAGTAGAAAATATTAAAACTATATGGGGTTTTGGCAACCTGCAGGTAGGAGATCCATTTTGCAGGCTACAGTATTTGAAGCTGTAACGTGCATTTGCTGGCCGAGGTGAGGTCCGAGCAGCTCCCAGCCGGCTGGTTTGGGAATGCACAGTACACATAGCAATGCGGAATGCTCCCATCCCGCTTTGGACCCTTTTCTTGGGGGGGAAAACCACCAGAAATAGTTTCTAGATCTCCTCCAAGGCCTAACACATCACCCAACAGCACATCAGCCTCCAACCCAGCGCTCAGAACACTATTTGACTTTGCACTTAAAGTATGTAGCAGCTTGAAGTATTTTACTTAACTCAAGCTTTTCATTTGCCTTCTAAATTACTCCATTTAAATCGACCTTAAACAGACCTGTAGTTAAAAACTCAAATTTTTGTGGTTAACTGGCTGACTATACGGCATCCCAGGAATCCCGGAGCACGCTGCGTCGGGCAATTACCGAAGCGGGGAGCAGCGCCGCTGGGGACTGGCTCTGCCCAGCGCAATGAGACGGCCAGTCCGGGTCTACAAGTCATTAATTGTTTGAGCAGCAGCAACATCTTCATCATTAGTCACTCATTAGTGAGTACTGCAGTTGAGGATTTCTCTTTCAACTTTTGTCAGGTCTCACTGCCAGGATGGAGGAGAGGGAGGGCATTGAGAGGAGATTAGCTTTAATATGCACCACACTGCCCGAAAGCCCACCGCAGTCATTACACATTTGGACTGGGAAACAAGTCTCCCATTCTCATCCCGCTCCATATGGCTTAAACACAGGTTTATCAAGAAATTATTTGTCTGATTAAAATCAGATAGCCACCCAGCTTTCTGTATTTACAGACTGGATAGCAAGAATAAAATAACAATCCATAGGTGTCAACACTCATTTGCAGGTTTTTAAAAGATCTCTGCTGTTTTGCACAGGCCAGTCGAGATGGCTTGGCAAGAAAAACCAGATGTGACTGGGTCTGTAAGGAACACCAACACCATTTTTTATTCCTTCCTCTCCAGAGCTGGCAGAGGGGCAGGGTGGGCAGCTCCGGCGTGCGGGGGGCTCACGGGTTCAGGTCCAGAGCCCACACAGGACACTCAATCCGTAGCTGAACACTCACAATATTTTACCTTTACACCTACTAATGTCATTAACTGATTGGAAAGCAACCAGGGGATTCTAACCTGCAGGCATCCAGGCACTCAAAATCCATCGGGTGCTACTCAACGGATCCTATCGCTCCTTCGATGAACAATCCCCAAGAGACCACGTGCCCCAGAATTAAAAACTTCATAAAAGTGATCAGTTAACGAGTCCTTTTCTTGTTTCACTTTCTGAATATCAGATTCCAACTTTTAATAATTGCACATACAAAAAAAAAATAAATATTCCTGCATGCATGCCTTATTAGTTGGCATAATGACTACATGCTCATTTTTAAATTACCAAAACTCTTAGAAACCTTCCTGGACTAAATAGACAATTATTTCTTCTGAGAGGTGCTAAGAGTCAACAAAAAAAATGGTTCTCGAAAAGTGTATGAAAAAGATTAACACAAAACAAAGGCGGCTGTTTAAAATGGTGACATAAATAGGATTCCGGTTGTCAAGGAGCACACATTTTAAAATGAAATTATACCGCATCCTTCTGAATGAAGCTATTATTGGAAGCTAACAAGCTCTATTTAAGAGATAAGCATTTAACAGAGTCAAACGGTTGGGTTTTTTATTCAAATGAATAAAACTGAATATTCATTTGAATAATCTTCTCTGTAAAAGAAAAGACAAAGAAGAGGGGAAAAAAATAAAATAAGAGGCAAACAGATGCCCCCAAACGAGAGGCTCTGAGCCAAGTGTGATCACTAAAGGAAGCTGAGACTCATATTTGTGACCTTCAGGTGAAAAACCCTCCTTCAGCATCTGCTCAGGGGAAGGAGTCACTTCACTGTACTCATCTGCTGGTTCCTGGGCACTGACAGCTCCGAAAGGATGTGCAGGGATCTCCTGGAGCCCGGCAGCAGCCAGCGTGCTGCCTCTGCTCGGGGTCTCTCTTCCTCCAGATGCCAAACGGTCTCAGTGGCTGCACCCTACTTTATCTTCTGCTCCCCACCACTGCGCTCACAGCTGCTCTGCAGCACCCAGTCATCCTGTCCATGAAGAGGTGGAGATGCCAAAGCTTCATTTCAGAGGGATGAGGATGAAGGCTGGGGAAGGGTCTCAAGGAAGATCATAGAATCACAGAATGTTGTGAGTTTGAAGAGACTCACAAGGATCATCGAATCCAACTGCTGTCCCCACACAGGACAACCCCAAGACTAGGTGATCTCCAGAGGTTCCTTCTAACCCCTACCATTCTGTGAAACCAATACATGTGCATTATTCATAAGAGAGGGAAAATCTGGTGAAATACACTCCTCAATGTAAGGCAAGACAACCTCAAGTACCAAATAACCTTGGAAACATTTCCAATGTGCCTGCAGATGCCTGCCCAGATGCTTGATGTCCATCAGCATCTCCGACACACCTTCATTACACCAAAAAGCCTCCTTTGACCCAGAGCTCAGAGAGCTGCCCAAGCCCGCGGGCGGACGGCTCCGTGCAGCAAAGCAGAGCTCAGCTGCAGCACTTTCTGCCCCAGTATTCCAGAAATAAGAGAAACACTGTTCAGAAGAAGTGACTGAAACCCTAAGAAGATTAAAAGAATTTTTAAAAAATCAGTAGAAGCCATAAATAATATTAAGAAGCCAAACTGAAGATACCAAATGTCAGTGCTCCTGTGTTCCGCATTTTGTTTTTCTCACACTCAAACCAACTATATTTCACACCTTTGTTGTCACTTGAGAGGTTTTATGTCAACCTCAGTAAAATACAGCTGGGATGACGCCACCATTGCTATGAAATATATCTACTTTTTCTTGCTAGTTGGCAGCAACTTCCCCACAGCCCAGGTTTTATCTGTGTGTACAGCAATAACTACCGCAGCGGCGTTTGCACGCACAGAGGACGTCACTCATCGGTGGAATTACAGGAAAGCAGCTTACCGGGTTAAAGGTCTCGCTCTTTCAAGTCTCTGCACGTGTCAAAACAATGAAAATAAGGTGATTGCATCCTGTACCAAAAAGGTTAAACCCAGACCAACGCTGGGGTTAGTCCTGGAAAGGCTCTGATGGGCAAACCGGGACCCCGCCGCAGTGGGGAGTGGGGAGGAATCATCGGGAAACACCAAGGAGACCTTCTGGCTCTCTCCAACTCCATGGAAGGAGGGTGTGGAGATGTGGGGGTGGATCTGTTCAACCAAGGACCAAGGGACAGGACAAGAGGAAATGGGCTCCAGTTGTGCCCAGAGCAGTTGAGATGGGATGTGAGGAAGAATTTCTTTGCTGAAAGGGTTCTGAGGCATTGGAAGGGGTTGCCCAGGGCAGTGGTGGAGTCCCCATCCCTGGAGGGATTGAAGAGTCGTGTAGACACAGTGCTGAGGGACATGGGTTAGTCATAGGGGACTTGTCAGTGTTGGGTTCATGGTTGGACTCCATGAGCTTAAAGGTCTTTTCCAATCCAAGCAATTCTGGGATTCTGTGCCTGCACAATAACCCTGAAGACCAGGGCAGGAGAGAAGAGCACGGGGAGGAGAAGGGAAGAGATGTACATGGTCCACAGCACACCAATAAATGATGCAGGCTCTGCTTAAATCTCTCAGCAAGAACAACCCGTCACTCACCGGCTGGTGCTCTCGTTAACCCAGGATCAGTCTCCCCTCACACACGGAACGTGTTCCCATGGCACCGTGTGAGTGTGGAGCGTGGTCCTGGGTCCCTGGGGGTCCCCGGGGGTGTCCCAGCCTGACACCCACTGCAGCACCCAGCGTGGTCATGAGGAAATACGAGTTCAGGCTGCGTCCCCTTTTGTGTCAGCTCTCAGTACCTGATCTGCTCACTTGTGCTTGCTTCATGCCTTTTCTCTTGTATTTAAGTTCCTTAAGCTTTGAAACACAGAAAGGTCCAGTCCTGCTGGGGCATTATTTATGCACCTGCTTTCTTGTTTATACCAATACTTTTGGCAGCTGGTCCTGTAAACTGTAATAAAATGCCTTTCAAAAAATACAAAAAATTAAAAATGAAGAAATGTGACCAGACAATGTGCTTGCTTCATGCCTTTTCTCTTGTATTTAAGTTCCTTAAGCTTTGAAACACAGAAAGGTCCAGTCCTGCTGGGGCATTATTTATGCACCTGCTTTCTTGTTTATACCAATACTTTTGGCAGCTGGTCCTGTAAACTGTAATAAAATGCCTTTCAAAAAATACAAAAAATTAAAAAGGAAGAAATGTGACCAGACAAGCCAGGCATAATAACATTAAACCCCGTGTCAATTAATTTTTCCTCTTCTTGATAAACGAGCCCCATTCCATCCATTAATAATGAGAGAAGAAACAAGAAAAGTTGACACTAGTTTAATTTATTTTCTCAACTTGCCTGGTCATATTTCTCCCTGTTGCAAAGCTTTCTGGTGCTGCTGGGAATTGCAAGTGGCTCCCACACAGTCGATGCATAGATTGGTGTGAATCAATAGCGTTCTGCTTTATTCACACATCCCTTGTAATCAGAGGGGAAAAAGTTACTTAGAAAGCGACCGCGCATCCCAGACTGCCACGCCACCTTGGGAAAAATTATTGTTGTTATTATTATTATTATTATTA
>NW_010314793.1:4503-13420 GCF_000700745.2 Antrostomus carolinensis | reverse complement strand
GATGGCATCCCTTCCCTCCAGCACGTTGACCGAACCACCCAGCTTGGTGTTGTCTGCAAACTGCCTGAGGGTGCACTCGATCCCCTGCTCTCATAAAACAGATTTTTATTTACAATGTGTTTCAAGGAAGGAACCCAAAAGACAATGAGAAAATATCCTGGGTGGGGGGTTGTGTGTGGTTTTTCCTTTAGGAGAACACCATGACCTGATGTAGAGGTGCCGCTACTGGCAGGTGGATTTTCTGGAGCTGCTACTTGGATGCTGCAGGGCTGGTGGGCACCCCCCAGCAAATCCTGCTGCCTTTCTCCTCCCTTCCCGTATCCCTGTTTAGCTCAGGGTGCCTCACTAGCAGGACAGACACCCTGATATCGTGTCTCCAGCCCCCAGAGCAGCCCCGTTTTTCTCTCCCAGGACATCCTTACCGAGCTGTCCAGGAGGCCGTTCCCATCCGTGTCGTAGAGTCGAAACATAACTGGTGGGAGAAGAGAACCGGGCTGCGGGTGAGAGCCCAGTGCTGGGGCAGCCAGGACAGTCAGCGCTCGGTGCCGGAGCTGCCGGGGTGGTGGGAAGGGAGCAGTGCCATGCCAGCTCCACACGACCCAAGCCCATGCTAGGCTGGGGGGTACCGGTGCAAAGCCATGGCCACTGCAGCTGCCCCTCTGCCGGACACAGGTGCCAGCAGGCAGGAGCAGAGGGTGATGCTGAGCAGTTTTCCCAACTGATTTTAATGTTTCAGCATTAAAAAATGAGTGGGAGTGTCCAGCCCCGCACCCTGCCTCGGGTGACCCCCCAGGTGATGCCACCTGCCACCCGTCCTCCTTCCACACAGCGTCACTGTGGGCCCAGGATCCCACTTACACTCCAGCTTGTCCTCCGCCCGTCCCCTCTCCAGCAGGGACAGGTAGCAGACGATGTCCTTCAGATGGACCACGGGAACCAGCGGGATGGGGGGCGGTGGTGGGGTGGCTTTCAGGGAGCTGTGGCTCTTGCGAAGGCTGAAGGGCAACCGCTTGTCCCCGCTCCTCATGCCTGCAGGCAGGGAGCGGGCATGAAGCAGCCACAGAACGGGGCATTAGGGACAGGAACTGTCCCCAGCTGGGACAGGGCTAGCAGCATGTCAACAATGGGACCGGGACCCATTCGGGGCAGGCAAGATGTGGAGGACATGGAGCTGGGTGCCATCACAGGAGCAGGGCTGGGGATATGAAGGGGACACAGGGCTGGGTGCCAACATATGAGCAGGGCGAGGTACAGGAAGGGGACATGGAGCTGGGTGCCATCACAGGAGCAGGGCTGGGGATATGAAGGGGACACAGGGCTGGGTGCCAACATATGAGCAGGGCGAGGTACAGGAAGGGGACATGGAGCTGGGTGCCATCACAGGAGCAGGGCTGGGGATATGAAGGGGACACAGGGCTGGGTGCCAACATATGAGCAGGGCGAGGTACAGGAAGGGGACATGGAGCTGGGTGCCATCATAGGAGCAGGACTGGCACTGCCAGTCAGTCCCCAGGACACAGACACCTGCACCTCCAGCACTTCGGGTGCAGACAGGTTGAGCAGTGGGTGCCCTCGGGGACATGTTTGGCTGGGGACAAGCACCCAGCCAGAACGAGCGAGAAGCTCGGCTGGCAGTGGGGCGACTTGCTGGAGTGTGGGGACAGCCCACACTGGTGGCTGCCAGCACTGGTGGCAGATGGCTGCTCCTGGCAGAGGGGCCCTTTCCAGCGCTCCCTAACCAGTGGCGGGCAGGAGCTGGGCTGGTGGCAGCTGTGAGTCACCACTCTGGTCCCCACTTGCAAAGTCAAGGTGTCAAGACACCAGGAACCCACTGAGTTTGAAAGATCACTGCTGCCACACAACTTGTCACTGCCTGTGTCCCCATGGAGCCCCAGGCAAGCTTACCTGGTGACTGTGGGCTGAGCAGGGACCCTGAGGAGATCTTTGAAGAGCCTGAGGAGTTGTGAGCAGAAGTGGTGCCAGTGGTGGATTTCTGGGAGGATGACCTGGACCAGCTTGGGGAGGCATTTGGGATCGATGCCGGGGTGAGGGATGCTGGCTCAGCTGCATTGTTGTGGCAGCTCTTGGGCTCAGGAGTGTGTCGTCCCAGGGCACTTCGGGGTGTTTTCCCATTGATCCCTGCAAAGCAGACAGATGTCTGTGGGCAGTATGACACCAGGGTGCTGCTGCCCAGCAAGACCCTTTCCTCCAGGAACCTCATTTGAGTGCCAGTGGCTCACCCCAAGTCCTCTTTGTAAGCATCAATTGACCTGGGCTCTGAACACACAGAGGAAAGGGAGGGATCAGCACAGTGATGTCCCATGGGTCCCCCACCCCGGGCACAGCCCTCTGCTCTCCAGAGTCCCTGAAAGCCCATCTGTCAGATATGACAGAGTCAGGCTCTGATGCCACCCACCGCAGGTGCCTTTGTCCCCATGGGGTGGTGTTGGAGTGAGCCCACCATGTGTCACCTGGGCAGCAGGACTGGCTCACCGAGGGTGCTGAGCTGCGAGACACTGGGGGTCAGGCGCTGGGTCTCGGGGGAAGCCTGGCATATTTTACGCTTGAAGGAGGTGAAGAGGTGTTGGCAAAGCTCCTCAGGCACGTCCACTTCCAGGTAGGTCTTCATGAAGAGGCGAAAGCCCTCGTAGTCTATGGGCTGGGGAGAGGACAAAGGAGGCCAGTAGGACTGGGGAAGTTCTCTTCCCCCTGTACTAGGCACTGATGAGGCTGCACCTTGAGTGCCAGGTTCAGTTTTGGCCCCTCACTCCAAGAAGGACATGGAGGTGCTGGAGCATGTCCAGAGAAGGGCAGCGGAGCTGGGGAAGGGTCTGGAGCACAAGTGTGATGAGTTCACAGCTGAGGGAACTGGGGTTGTTGATCCTGGAGAAAAGGAGGCTGAGGGGAGACCTTCTGGCTCTCTCCAGCTCCCTGAAAGGAGGGTGTAGAGAGGTGGGGGTGGGTCTGTTCAACCAAGGAACAAGTGACAGGACAAGAGGAAATGGTCTCAAGTTGCACCAAGGGCAGTTGAGATTGGATGTGAGGAAGAATTTCTTTGCTGAAAGGGTTCAGAGGCATTGGAATGGGTTGCCCAGGGCAGTGGTGGAGTCCCCATCCCTGGAGGGATTGAAGAGTCGTGTAGACGTAGTGCTGAGGGACATGGGTTAGTTGAGGACTTGTCAGTGTTGGGTTAATGATTGGATTCAATGATCTTAAAGGTCTTGTCTCATTGAGGCAATGCTGGGATTCTGCACATCAGCTGCAGAGCCTTCCTCAAAGCCACCAGCTTCCCAAATCCCAGCAGTGGGACCTACAGGGACCCAGAGGACCCCTGCATGGTGGACTGGAGGGGCAGGAGGCTTCGATGAAGCCAAGAACTCAGCTCACAGAAACCAATCGAGGAACTAAATGCCAAACGGGGCATTTAGAAGCGGGGGGTGTTGGAGGCGGAGGGGTGTCCCAAGCTGTGCTCCGAAAGCCTCCCACTCCCCTGGGACAGGGCACAGAGTAGCGGGACCATCCAGTTTGTCTTTGGTGTTTATCTGGGCCAGAGCTGGTTTCTGTTCAGCAGCCAGAACAGCGCTGGGGTTTGGGTTCAGCTGGGATTTGTTAGGAGAGAAACACTGAGAACATCCCCATGTTGGCGTTTGTGTCACTGGGGGTGAAGGACTTTGTGTTTCGTCATTCTGCAAGTGCAAGATCTAAGGGGGCGATGAGGAATATTGAAATGAATCAGCTCAGCTGACATTGGGCTCTGCCAATGGGCTGTTCCATCTCCTGTCCCCCATGGGCAGGACATTCATGAGGGGCTCTTCCTCTCTTGCTCTCTCTGGCTTTCGCTCGGGCTCTCACTCTCCCGGGATTGCGGTTTCAGTTCGGGATTGTCGCTCCTCTGGGATCGTTATCTGGGAATGAGCCGGGCTTGGTCAGCGGCAACTGCAACTGGGTATCACTCATTTCCATATTTTATTACTATTACTATTATTCTTATTATTGTTTTAATATCATTATTATTTTAAGTTTTCTTTTATTTCTATGATTAAATTGTTCTTATCTCACCCTATGTGTCTCCTTACCCTTGCCCCCCAATTCTCTTCCCTGTCCCTGACTGGGGGTGTGAGTGAGCTGCTGGGTTTGGCTGCATCTAAGCACAACCTCCACAATCCTCCTGAGGTCTCCTCACCTCCTCCTTCCCCACCGAGCATCCTCATCACATTGGGACCTTGCTTTCCAGATGGCTTTTGTGGCCCCAGCTGGAGTGAGGGTTCAGGGACACGATTCCATAGCTTTGCTGCCCCTCCTCACTGCATTCAGCCCACTGATTTTTCACGTTTCACTTTGTTTCTCGCAATTACAGCCCCCACGCCGGGCTCTGTCCTGCTGGCACTAATAGGTCTCTCTGAAAGCACCGCTTGGAAAAATTAATTCCAGCTTTCTCCCCAAGCGAGGAGGCACAGGGGCTATCCCCTGTCCCCACGCTGGCAACAGCCAAATAATTTGCTTTGGTAAGAGAGAATAAATTGCTCCTGGCTTCCTCCTGGCAAGGCCATGCCCCAGAACGCTCTCAGCATTGGTGGGATGGCTACATGCAAGCCCAGTCAGCAGGATGGCTGAGGGCTGGGAAAGATGCCTCACATCTTCGGGAGCATCTTTCCCAGTCCCAGGAGCATCTTTCCCAGTCCCAGGAGCATGGGCACAGGGAGATATGGGGGAACGGGAGCTGCCAGCAGCACCAGGTGAGGCTGGAGAGGCCAGGGCCATACCTGTTCAGGGTTGTACCTCGAGAGGACACCATCCCCATGGAACTCCTCCAGGACATCCTTGAGCTTCTTGGTGGAATCTGGGGACACAAAGGCATCGCACTGAGTGCAGCGTCAGTAAGCTCCCCTCACCATTAGACCACTAGAGGATGGTGGAGATGAGTTTATCTCCTGGATATACAATTCCTGGTTCCTTCCATGCCTGGGAAGGGGCCACCCATGCCCTGCTTTCCACTTTGGAGGGCAGGGCAGATATATAAAGCTGAGCCCTCTCTATCGTACCTGTACAAAAATAAACAAAGACCCTGAGCTGGGCAAGGAAAACTGCTCTCCAGCCCTGGCTGATCCAGGGACAATGATGAGCACAAAGCCTGGCTGTCCCTGCTCTGGTCCCTCAGCATGGGTGTTGAGTGGCTGCACCCATGTTGAGAGCTGCTGCCAGCTGGCACCTCCTCGGAACCTGAGCCATGCCTGGAACCTGCACTGGGCTGCCCATCAGCATCTCCAGGAGGGAGAAACAGAACAGTATTGCTCCGTGTAACATTCCACAACAGGAGTAAATGGTCCATGAGCTTTCCTGGCTGTGTCCTCAGGGCTCGAGTGTCTGGAGGGACATCAGTGCTCCCAAAAGTGAGAAATTTCAGTGTTGGGCCCCTCACTCCAAGAAGGACATGGAGGTGCTGGAGCGTGTCCAGAGAAGGGCAATGGAGCTGGGGAAGGGTCTGGAGCACAAGTGTGATGAGTTCCCGGCTGAGGGAACTGGGGTTGTTGATCCTGGAGAAAAGGAGGCTGAGGGGAGACCTTCTGGCTCTCTCCAACTCCCTGAAAGGAGGGTGCAAAGAGGTGGGTGTGGGTCTGTTCAACCAAGGACCAAGTGACAGGACACGAGGAAATGGCCTTAAGTTGCATGAAGAGCAGATGAGATTGGATGTGAGGAAGAATTTCGTTGCAGAAAGGGTTCAGAGGCATTGGAAGGGGTTGCCCAGGGCAATGGGCTGTCCCCATCCCTGGAGGGATTGAAGAGTCGTGTAGACATAGTGCTGAGGGACATGGGTTAGTCGGGGACTTGTCAGTGTTGGGTTAATGATTGGACTCGATGATCTTAAAGGTCTTTTCCAATCCAGGCAATTCTGGGATTCTGTGAAATAAGGAAAAAACACGAAAAAAAAGAAAAAAGGGGAGGGGGGGCGGGGGGAAGGAACATTAAGCCCTAACCTTCAGACACATATTTTGGGGCAGGTCTATTTAAAAGAGTCTCAGACACACCAGCTCTGTTAATTACTGTGAAATCCTCTCTTCAAGAGGGGGGCTGCGCTGGCTCCTGCTCCCCCCAGCATTCTGTGACAGAGCTTCGTGTTGGACTCACAAGTGCCCAGGATGCTTGGGGTGGGTCTGGGGGTAGCAGAGCACAACTGGGAGCCAGCGTGTGCTGGAGGAGGGGGCTCCTGGCCCCAGGGCTGGGGAGGATCCATGGGAGAATCCCCAACCTCTGCTCCCCACCCTGGTGCCAGACCTGGGGAGTAGGCAGCTGCCCGCGCCGCAGCCTTGCTCGCCACGCTTCCATTAATGAACTGAAGATGCCGTGCATGTTGTGAGCTGGGCATTACAGATGGTGTTTTATAGTCTGTGATTCAAGAAAGCAGAGGCCGCTCTCTGGAAAGGCCGGACGAGCTGCAGACAGCGATGCTGTGCCCACCACTCTGCCCACAGCCCTGCCTGCCCCTGCCTGGCAGGAGGGGAGGGGGCTGGGCTGTTTAGATTTGGATTGTGTCTTCCCACGCTGGCAGCCCTGTCCTGCTTCTCCTCTACAACACACTGAGGACAGCCCTGGGGGGCTCATGGGGTCCCCTCCCAGTCTGGTCCCACACAGCCACAGGAGACAAGGTCATGCCACCCCTACAAAGTGATTTCCCTGAGATCTTACACCCCTTCTCCTCTTGTCCCACAGTCCTGGCTGGGCTTTCTTGCCCTCCCTGCCCTGCTCTCAGCACCTCTCCAGGCCCCACCACCTCTTCATCACCCACCACACCGTGCACACCCATACACTGGTTCTCCAGGAGGCAGGACCTCAAGGACCTATGTGCTCCCCAGGGAGGTGCTCATGGCACCAAGCCTGACGAGATTCCAGAAGCATTTGGCCAAGGCCCTCAGACACATGGTGTGAATCTTGGGATTGTCCTGTGCAGGGACAGGAGTTGGACTCCATGATCCTTGTGGGTCCCTTCCAACTCACAACATTCAGTGACTTGGTTTCAGACCCCTGGGCATTGCCCAGGCTACCTTCCCTCCCCAGCCGCTCGCAGCCCCAGGACCTCACAGCACCACCCTCCTCTCCTTGGCAAGAGCACTAAATAAAATGACAACAGAGGGTTGGCAGCCCGAGGCGAGTCGCTGAGCAGCTCTGCGTGTTGAGTAAAAACGTCCGTCTGCTTTCCTCACTGGCATTTCACTTTGCTAACGAATGTGGGAGCCGGCCGCCTTCAGAGGGACTGAGCCAGGCTGACGTGTGTGTACCACAAAGGTGGGGGGGCGCTTGTGCTCAGATCAATCCTCCTGGGGACACAGGGACAGGGATTCCTCTGCTGTGTCCCACCAGGCAGTGCTGGGGGTCAGGGACCTTCCCAGACTCCCCATCCAAAATCTAAGAAGTCATCCAGCTCTCCAGGAAGACATGGAGGACACCAGCCCTGCACAGATCTCCAGGATCTGCAGAACCCTCTCCCTGTCCCCTGGGGGACATGCAGGGGGCACAGGATACTCACAGTCTGTGTACTGCTGGAGCTGGGCAAACTCGGCAGGGCTGAGCGAGATCCACCCGCCATCGCTCATCTTCAGGTGACAAGCCCCAAAGCGGGGACCACGAGCCACTGTGCTCACCGTGCTGGGCTCGACGTCACAGTTCCCGGCCACTTGGTCACCTTGGCACCGTGATGGGTACAGGGGGCTCTTGGCTGGCTGGCACCATCCCACTGAGCCCGTGGGCGGTAAACCCCAGAGCTTCAGAGCGCCCGCTCAGCACCTTCCTCCCTAGAGCAGGGACAAAAAGAGAGGAGGGGGTCAGCAGTGCCACGGCCTCACCAGGAGAGTCACCTGCTGTGGTGCTGGGTCAGTGGGGCTGGCTGGATGTGGGGTGCCAGGGTGCTTGCCCAGCCAGGAGGGTCTCCCCCGTGGCCGGGGGTACCCTTGCTCCAGGCACCCCATGGGAATGGAGAGGGGAGCTCTCGGCCGCAGTGGAGAGTAAAAGCAGAAAGGGGGGTGAACACAAGGAGGAGCAGAGCCCCTTGCCACATGACCGTCCCTGGGGGTCAGTGTCCCCAGGGGTGCCACCTGACCGCAGCTCTTGGTCAAGGATGTAGCTCGATGGAGGCAATGCAAACGCCACAGCAGGGAATTGAGCTTCTTGCCTTACTGACCCCCAGCATTTTCTCAGTGATGTCCAACGGTCGGACACGGGGCAACAGGTGCAAGCTGGAGCATAGGAGGTTCCATGTAACATAAAGAAAACCTTTTTCACTGTGAGAGTGACAAGACATTGGAACATGCTGCCCAGAGAGGTTGTGGAGTCTCCTTCTCTGGAGATGTTCAAAACCCACCTCAACGCTGTCCTGTGTAACCTGCTGTAGGGAACCTGCTTTGGCAGGGGGGCTGGACTGGATGATCTTTCGAGGTTCTTTCCAATCCCCACCGTTCTGGGATTCTGTGATTTCCCAGGGGAACCCAGCGTGACAGGAGCAGAAGGACACAGTAATTGGAGAAGACACCGTGCCTGGAGGCAGGGGGTCTGAATGAGTGGGAACTCCCAGCTCACACCTCCACCTCTGAAGGTGGTGGTGACCTTTCACTGGCTCTGCTGCCCAGAATGATGATAAATGAAAAATCTACGTTCAGAACTGGGGGAGAGGGAACCTGCTCAGCCTGGAAAAACCTGTGCTGCAGAGCAAATATCAGAAGGCCTCCAAGCAAGTGACCTGGCAGCCAGGAGGGCCAACTGTGTCCTGGGGGGCATCAAGCACTGCATGGCGAGCCAGTCGAGGGAGGGGATCGTCCCGCTCTGCTCTGCACTGGTGTGGCCTCACCTCCAGTACTGGGGGCAGTTTTGGGGGCCACAGGATAAAAAGGATCTAAAGCTGCTGGAGAGTGTCCAGAGGAGGGACACT
>NW_010314793.1:0-4417 GCF_000700745.2 Antrostomus carolinensis | reverse complement strand
GTCTAGAACTTCCTCCCAAGGGGAAGAGGAGGGGCAGGTGCTGATCTCTTCTCTCTGGCCACCAACGAATGCCAGGAGCAGAGGAAATGTCAGGAAGATGTGGCAGGGGAGGGTGAGGTTGGCCATGAGGAAAAGGTTCTTGAGGCAGAGGGTGGTGGAGCACTGGGACAGGCTCCCCAGGGAGGTGCTCATGGCACCAAACCTGACAAGATTCCAGAAGCATTTGGCCAAGGCCCTCAGACACATGGTGTGAATCTTGGGATTGTCCTGTGCAGGGACAGGAGTTGGACTCCATGATTCTTGTGGGTCCCTTCCAGCTCACAACATTTAGTTATTCTATGACCTTCTCCAGACCATCCATCTGCAGGCTCCAAAATCTTTTAGCTTCTTCACTTGACTGAACAGGTCATGGAGGGAAAGGGCAGCTTCCCGAGGAGATGGTTGTTCTTTAAGGAGAAGCTGAGAGCAATTTGAGCTCAATTTTAGGGCCATCTCTTTGCTTAATGTTGGCTCCTGGTTTCCACCACCTTGAGTGTAGCATGGGTGAGCTGGGAAAGGCCGTATGATGTGGGGTGATGCTCGGGGAGCACCCACACCCCTGAGGCTTTTCATTAATGGGAAAAGGCTTTTGATTAAGGAGAGAGATTCATTTTGAGGTGCTGCTGGGTTCTCCCATGTGCCACACCACCAGTGTCCCTAGGGATGGTCACACATAGGGTGCAGCAGGGGCAGGGACTAAACTCCTCATCCTCAGGATTTCACAGAATCCCAGAATTGCCTGTCTATGTGTAGACATAGTGCTGAGGGACATGGTTTAGTCGGGGACTTGTCAGTGTTGGGTTAATGATTGGACTCCATGATCTCAAAAGGCTTTTCCAATTGAGGCAATTGTGGGATTTGGTGATTCTGTTTGTCCTGAGGTGTCTCTGAGACTGGTCCAGAAGTACTGTTTGTAAGAAACCCTCCAGGACTGCGCATAGTCCTTCTCTTTCCTGGCAAATGAGCCATTTGGTTTGGCCAGAACCTATTTTTTATCCTAAATTTATACAAGGAGAGGCCGAGAAAGCAGAGCTAGCTCAGCCTGGAGAAGAAAAGGTGAAGTGGGGGACCTGCCTGGCTCCAGCTGCCCGAAGGAGTACTGAGCCCTCCCGCGATGGATGGACGCATGGCAGCAAAAATGCCCCTCGCTTCCTTTAATGGCAGGTTACGGGGTGGCACAAAGCAATAGAAGGAAAGCAAAGCGGAGCTAATTGGGCCATCCCAAGCAGCTTTCCTCCAGCGATTGCTGGAATCAGAAATGCCACATCTGGCATGTCAGCCTTGGATTTCAGGAAGGGCAGGAAAAAGCCTCCCTAGGAATCCAGCTGCTGCTCGTTTGGCCACCCTCTGAATTGTCAGTGGCAAATTATGTTCTATTAAATCAAATATGCCTCTCTCTAAAAATAGCTCCCCTACTCATGTTACAAATAACACCAGCTTACCCTGCCTGAAAGCCCTTCCTGGGATGCGGCCCCTCTCCCCCTCCTCGCTCTGTGCCCGCCAGCCGCGCGCGTGGGCTTTGCCATTCCGCCAGCACCGGTGGCGCGGTGTGACTCAGGGGGGCTGGAGGAGGATGGAGAGTGGGGAGTCAGGAGGGGTAACGAGCACCTCCCAAACCTTCCCAAGGGATTAACTGGTGCTGGAGTGCTTGGGAACCCCAGCATGGAGCATCCTGCCAACCCCGGGGTCCAGTGAGGGAGTTGAGTGCTGGGTGAAGGAGGATGAAGAGCTGGGTGAGGAGGGATGAAGAGCTGAGTGAGGGGGGATGAAGAGCTGGGTGAGGAGGGATGAAGAGCTGAGTGAGGGGGGATGAAGAGCTGGGTGAGGAGGGATGAAGAACTGGGTGAAGGGGAATGAAGGAGGCATCAAGGGGAGCATTGCTGGGTGCAGGCAGAGGCGCAACTTGGTGGGAGCCAAGGCCCAGCCATGTAGGGCCTGAAACACATCAACAAGGGAGATGCCAGGCTGAAGCTGGCGATGGGCCAGTTCTCACTGGTGAGTGGGGCCAAGCCACAGGCAGTGGGCACATCTCCATATGCACAAGAAAGGGCTGCCCATGGGCACCCCGTGTCCAGGGCTGGGGTCTCCTGGGAGCAGCGATGGGAGAGCAGAGGAGCTGGTTTTCCAATCAGCCACCCTTGGCCACCAGCCTCCTAGCTGTCCCCTGGCCACTTGGTGCTGCTGAGGACCAAGGACCCAGCTCCTGGACTGCTCCTGTAGCACAGATCACAGTGCCCTGGGGCTTGCTATGGGTTTGGGAGGGCTTGTTGTCCAGGGCTGGGGTCTCCTGGGAGCAGCGATGGGAGAGCAGAGGAGCTGGTTTTCCAATCAGCCACCCTTGGCCACCAGCCTCCTAGCTGTCCCCTGGCCACTTGGTGCTGCTGAGGACCAAGGACCCAGCTCCTGGACTGCTCCTGTAGCACAGATCACAGTGCCCTGGGGCTTGCTATGGGTTTGGGAGGGCTTGTTCCACCTGCCTCCCCTCTGCAGGAGTGGAGCGAGTGTTGGAGACCTCATTCAGGCCCATGGGTGGTGGGACGGCTGCCTCCAGACGCTGGCAGAAGAGCAGCCTTCAACCAACTCCGTAGGGACATTAAGAGGGGGTGGCAAGTTTGTGCCCTGCCCGCAGGAGATTTCTGCTTCAGATGTCCTTTGGGAAGGAAAAACATTGGCTCCTCAGGCTTCAGGAGACAGCGGGAGGCGGGAAAGCTCCTGCTGTGCACACGGACACTCACATGTGCAGAATCTGGAGATCTGGGATATGGCATGGCTGAAGCCCGGCTCTTCCCTCACCCCTGGCTGGGCCCACAGTCACGCACACCATCTCCTCCCAGGGTTTGAGCATGGTGGGTCCCCACAGGAATGGCATTTTCCAGCCCGCCCGCCCCATCTTTTGGAAAGCTCAGCCTATTTTTGTGTGGGACTGGGGAGAGGCCCCAGAGGCGGTGGGTGGAGTGTAAATCCCTCCTGTCCCACTGCAGCAAACCAACCCCAACCAAGTCACGCTCAAACTATTTTCTGCAGTGACAGGAGAAACCACTTCTCTGCATTTTGCCAACCCAAGAGGACACTTGGGATCTGCTTTTTCCATTCTCCCTGCCTGTTGCTCTCTATGCATCCCTCAATCCTTCACCCACCCACCCACACAGAGCCAGGGATGCTGTCCGGGTACCCTGCACCGATTTTGCATTGGGAGCTGAGCACCCTCGCAACACCAGAGCCATGAACCGCGCTGGCAGGGGTGCCCGCAGCACCCAGGCAAGCAGCTGCCCGTGAGCCAGCACACACCTGGAGCGGATGCTTTTGGATGTGTCGTGCTGGCTTTTTTTTCTGCCCGCTCCCCAGCCTTCAGCACCGCTCCAGCCAACACGAAGGTGGTTGTGGGTGCACAGCCCCAAACCCTGCACACACACATCTGCCAGGAGCACCTTGTCAGGTCTCTGCACCTGCTCCTGGCTGCGGGACATCCTTCCTTGGCAGCTTTTAAGGAAGAGAGCAGCGTTTCGCTAAGAGACGCTCCCACCTCCCCAAATGTCACCTTAGAGGACCAGCAAAGCTGGAGAGAAGAGCCATCTGCCACTGCCATCACCCGCTCTCACATGGTGGGTGCTCTCTCCTGCACAGTGACACTGGAAGAGGGTGTCCATGACCAGTCCTCTGGTCCTGTGATCCAGCTGTGGATGTACCAACTCCCACCCAGGAACTGGGAGAGCTGGGCTCAGACCAGCTGCATGGGGACAGTGGGGACACAGCAGGGCCCCCCCTGAGCTGGCCCCCCCCGCCAGCTTGGCTCATACCCTGGGGACACCAACAGCTTCCCGACTTACTACTCTTGCCTTTTTAGAGAAGAATTCTGCCAGCTGAGTTCGGAGCAGGCTGGATCCAAGCTGGGACTTGAGTGAGTTGACGCCTTTTGAGTGAGACTTGTCATCCCCTTGTCACCTCCCCTGCAGTTCCCAGCCAGACCAGAGCTTGGCTGGTGGAAAAGCCCATTTCCACTCCAGACTGGGAGGCAATGGCTGGCCCCACAGCCTGGGAGCTGGAATCCTCCCTGGGATCATCCAGCTTGATGACCTCACACCTACAAACAGGGAAGCCCTGGATATCCCTGTGGGAATCCTGCAGCAGTGAGTTCCACGGGTGAACCACACCTTGCATGGGATAACACTGCTTCCCGGTGGTTTTGAGAGATGTTCTGCTCCCCTGTCATCCCCCCAAAAAACCTGAAGAACAAGTTGCATACAGCATCTTCCTGCAGGCCAGGCACCTCCTCAGTCCTCCTGCCCTCCAAAATACAGGGCCCCAACAACTTTTACTTAACGAGAAAGACACTGACGAGCTTTTCCAGCCTGGTGATGTGGGGAAACCAGTGACGGTT
>NW_010314792.1:11396-15725 GCF_000700745.2 Antrostomus carolinensis | reverse complement strand
GCCTGGCCTGTGCTGGAGGCTGTGACTGCCAATGGTACCTGCCAGGGCAAGGGTTGGAGCTCAGGAGCTCAGACATAGCCGGGTGCAGTGCAGCAGGAAGCAGGTGTGGGGCAGGCAGACAGGACTGGGGAGGGACCCACTGGAGGTGGAAGTCATGTCCTGGGCTGGGTCCTCTGGGCCAGCTGAGCATCCTCTGCCTGCAGAGTGGGATTGGACATGGCTACGTGGAGCACCTGATTGAGTACTGCTGCGACCTGTACTACCAGCTGCACAGCTCTGGTGATGGTGAGGCAAGTGGCATGGGCACAGCACCCAGGGATTGGGCTGCTCCAGGGCGTGCATGGGGCTGCCCCAGTGCTGGACCACCTTCCTCAGGGGCATGAGTAGCTACCCTTGCTCCCGCTACCCTTGCTCCCCCGTGCCCTGGGGAGGTACAAGCACCTCTGTGCCTCCCTGGCTGTGGAGCCCTTCCCCTCTTTGCAGGGCAGGGGTGCCGACTCTGGTTTCCCTCCAAAGGCACGTCCTGTCTGCGAGTTGGGTGAGAGCAGAGCAGCAGGGGCTGGCACTGCAAGGGGCAGGGCAGGTGGGGGGCTGTGGGCAGTCTGGGCAGCCAAAGAGCTGAAGGGGCTGCTCACAACCCCATCCTCAGTGCTGCTCCCTGGGGCTGCAGTTGGCCAGGGGGCAGCTGTTACCTGCCGGCCTCGGAGGGCTCACCAGGGTCCTGCTCTGCCCTGTGCAGTGTGCGGAAAGCCAAGGAACCCCCCTAGGCAGGTTCTCCCCAAAGAGCCATTTCACTTGTGCATGTACTTGTCCCTGTTCTCAGCAGCTAGGGCCATCCCAGTGGCTGTGCACTTGCCCAGCAAAGTGTTACAACCTCCATCTGGTCTCTCCTCTGTGACCCATTTCTAGCTGTTTGAGGCCAGTGGCTGTTTGCAGGGCTGTGCATCCAAAGGGCCTCTCCTTGGAGACACGTCAGGACAGCTGGAGGCCATCCCAGGGCTATTCCCCCTTCACATTATCAGACATGCTAACTGCACCTTCATCACCTCATCCCAGCCCCTCTGCTTCGTAAGAACAGCTCTTGAAATGTCTGCTAATATTTAATGTTGTCTGAATATCCAGTGGAATGATACCATGGAGGTAAAACCAGGCCTGGTGAACAGCCACGGTCACAAACCTGTGGTGAGAGGCTTGAGGTCAGTTAATGCTCAGCTGCCTGCCAAGGAAGGTTGGGCAAATCCTGGGAGATGCTGCTTCTAGGCCCGTGTCTTATGTCTGCTCATTTCTGCTCACCCAGAATTTCTTATATTGGCACTGAAAGTTGTATTTGCTGCTTTTTCAGTCTGGATTTGGCAGTGCAGAATCAACGCTGCAGAAACGCAGCTGGCTGCTATTCCAGGTTTCAACCCAATTGCTCTTGGAGCCTTAGCTGTGAAAAGTCTGGGCTGACCTAGGGCCAGCTTATTTTTTGGTGTTTGGAGGTTGTTATGGGTGATGCTGGCGGCTAGGTTTGGGCTTGCCCTCCTGCCATCCCAGGGCTGAGCTGCTGTATGAGTCCCGGAGGTGGTGCTGGAGCCCATCTTGCTGACAGAGCTGAGTATGGCCAGGATACCTGGAAGGCTGTATCAGGGGAAGCAGCTGCAGGGTAACACTGAATGTTTGGGTCAGTGCAGCACAAAGATTAATGGCACTGTGATGTACCTCTGCTCTGGATAGCGTGGGGAAAAACAACCCCGGTTATAGAACAATCCCCAGCAAGGTGGTGAGCACACGTGTGCTGCTTGCATGGCCTTCAGATAAAGCCTTACGCAGCAAATACTTATCAAAACACCTTCCAGCATCCCCTTTGCACTACACAGCAGCTTGGGCATTTAACCTTTCTTTGAGTTTTAAAGCCTGCCCTGCCTCCTGCTAGCTGAATTTAACCTTTCTCTGGATTCTAAAATCTGACCTCCCTCCTGCTAGCCTGACCTTGCCCTGGGAGGAGGGTGGGCTGCTGTGTCCCTGCTGCCCTGGCCTCTGCCTGGTTACTCCAGGGCAGATGCGCTCGCAGCACCTCCACATTCCACGTGCTTTTGCTATTGTAGGCAGAAATTCTCCAGCCTTCCTGTTCTTACTGGAGGTCAATGCCTGGCCAGTCCCCTGTCCTCCCGTGCTCTCAGCTCAGGTCATCTGCCAGCAGCAGCCTCTGAAGTGGTGATGGGGCAGTGGAGCTGGGCTGTAAGGGGTCTGTAAATGCTCTGCATCTACCATGACCAGCACATTGGCTCTGGGGTTCTTAGTCTTTCTGTCCTTAGCTACCCTGGGACACCAGTGACAAATACCCCGGTTTACCCTTTCCCTCATACTGGTACGAGTTTCTGCCCTGGGCAGAGGGGTGGCTGTGACCTCCTGGGTCCTGCTCTGCTTTCATTTACAGTGGCCGACACCAGCCTCAACGGCGCTGCTTCCCTGCTGCAGTGTCTCATACAATCATATCACAGAATGGTTTGGGTGGGAAGGGACCTTAAAGCTCACCCAGTTCCAACCCCCCTGCCAGCAGCAGGGACACCTTCCACTAGACCAGGTTGCTCAAAGCCCCATCCAGCCTGGCCTTCAACACTTCCAGGGAGGAGAAGGGCAACCTGAGCCACTGTCTCACCACCCTCACACCAAAGAATTTCTTCCTAATATCTAATCTAAATCTACCTTATTTCAGCTTAAAGCCATTTCCCCTTCTTCTGTCATTAACTGCCCTTGCCCAAAGTCCCTCCCCACCTTCCTGGAGCCCCTTCAGGTACTGGGAGGCTGCTATAAGGTCTCCCCGGAGCCTTCTCTTCTCCAGGCTGAACAGCCCCAACTCTCTCAGCCTGTCCTCACAGCAGAGCTGCTCCAGCCCTCGCATCATCCTCATGGCCTCCTCTGGACTTGTTCCAGCTGCTCCAGGTCTCTCTTGTGTTGGGGGCTCCAGAACTGGACACAGCACTGCAGGTGGGGCCTTACGAGAGCGGAGTACAGGGGGAGAATCACCTCCCTCTCCTCCAGGTCTGGTCCAGTAAAATGTAAACTGCGCACAACACTTCCCAGTTTGTGTCCTGCAGTTAATGGGAGTGTGTCCTACCTCTGCCAAAAGCTGTGCTGAGCACACAGGCAGATGCCATTGCACGACACCCAGCAACACCGTGTCTCTGACTGCTGATTGAAGTGCCTCACTGCCACCACTGTGTTTGCACTGCAGTGCCTGGGGCTACCCCCTCCTGCTGTGGCTGCAGAGCTCCTTCACCCCAGGTCTTGGCCACTGCACCAACATCCCATGAACTGCAAGCTGCTGGGGAGGACTGGGCATGTGAGAGCCATGAGCTGAAGGACAGAAACCAGAGCTGTTCTAAAGTTAAAGCCTCTTGAATTCAAATCCTTTTGTAACATGTCTGTGTCCTTTGCAGCTTCCCTGTAAAGACCCTTCCTAGCCAGGGCAGCAAGGATGCCACAGCGGTTGAGGCGCTGGCACTGGGCTGCCATGTGGGAGCTCTGCTGGTCAGGCATCTGGTATCTTTATCTGTGCTTCCAGCGTTTAGTTGTTCATCTGTAATGCAGTATTGTCTGGCAGCAGGCAGCCTGTCCTGGGCCACCATGCCGCTCGCCCGGGGAAGTCTGGAGGAAGCCTGCAGATGCTCGGTTTCCCTCGGCAGGTCAGTGACCGTGAGTGCCTCCCGTCGGGTACCCAAGGCCATTCACTTTCTCAACTCAGGAAGAAAACAGGGGAGCAGAGTGGAGGAAATGTGCTCACCCAGTGCAGGCAGGACAAGGCGTCTGGTCTTACTAAGGTGGTTGAGAGTGCTCCTGCCACATTGCCAAGACCTCACCTTTCCTTCTCCATCAGTCTTTGCTGGCAAAATGATTCACGGGAGCTGCTGGGAGCCTCATTGCTGAAATAACCTCACTCTGTTTTGTCCTGGAGCTCATTTTGGGATGGACCCCAGCAGTACAACAAGGGTGCAGGGGGATGGTGGCATGCAGGACAGGTGTGCACGTGGAGTGGATGTCAACTTGGGTTTCTAATGTTTCCCAGATAGCAGCTGAGATTGCTAGGTGCATGAAAAGCTCCAGCTTAGAGGGTTCTTCCCCATGTGGAAGGTGGCAAACCAAAGATGGTCCACAAATCCAGCTGAGAGGCAGAGAGCATCCCAGTCCTGTGGTCATGGAGCTCTCCAGGGCTGTGGGAGATGTGGGTTCACCCAGTGGTAGAAGGAGGGACCCTCTTCCATGACTGAGCATGCCCAAGTTTCCCCACAGTGCACCTCAAATCAGTGGAGGGGGGAGCAGTTAATAATGTGGGTACCTTTTTGAACA
>NW_010314792.1:0-11280 GCF_000700745.2 Antrostomus carolinensis | reverse complement strand
AAAATCTGGAATATTTCTGTGTGAAAAGCAAATGATGAACTGGCTGGAGGCAGACCGTGAGACTGCACCCTTGACTTCATGCCCTTCCAATCTCCATTCCCCTCCAGCTTTCTGCACCCGCCTCGATGCGTGCGTGTCCTGAGTTAAAGCAGTTTTGGCAGGACAGCCAAGTCCTGCAGCCCGAGTGCTTGCTGTGGGAGGAAGGCAGCGTGCAACTTGAAGGGTGTTAAGGAAACTATAGGAAGATTAGGAAATGAGTGATGAGTTTTGATAACTGGAGGAAGCAGGTCATGTCCTGCTTCGAACGAGGTCTGCTTGGAGGTATGAAAGCAGCCTTTGCCACGGTCAAGAATCAGTCGATCTCGTCGGCGCTCTCCGCTCTGGCTGAGGATGCTCTGGGCTGGCAGGATGAGGCTGGGGACCTTTGGGATTTTGCTAATGCTTGTCCATGCATCAGCAGCCTGTGAGTTTGAGCCCTTCCCTTACAGCGTCACGGGGATCGTCTGCAGGATGACAAAGCCCGCGGCGTTGCTGTGTAAGTGTCTGCTGTACCGGGCTGCGTTTCCCCCCTCTCCATCAGGAGAAGTTAGTGATAGATCAGCCAAGTGAGGGGGTTTCTTGCTTCTGTGGCTCTTGTGGAAACTGTTTATCTAGTACGATGTATTAATCTCTGCCTGGGAGCACAGGTCAAAGCACCTGAAGTGACCAGGCACAGCTTCTCAAAGGAGCCAGAAAACGGTCCCCAACCCAACTTTGGGTCCTTAGCGCAAAGGTTTAGCAATGTTTCTTGTTGGGGGCTGGTGCGATGGGAAGAGATAGAGCAAATGTATGTTTGATTTTTCACCTCACTGCACCCTCATCTCTTGGGGTTGGTGTGCAAAAGGGGAGAAACACGGTTTCTCTGCTGCTGGGGGTTTATTTGCAAAGGCTTTGGGGCTTTGCAGGTAGGGGAAGAATACTAGTGCTTCTGCAAAGGGTGGGAACAGGTCTGCCCCATTCCCTGAAAGTTGTGGTACATGCAGAGAAGGATACTGGGCCAAACTAACAGAGGGTGTTTCTGTAAGAAAAAAATCCTGTACAAGCATGTGCCTGAGGCCGAGCCTGAAATGGGCTGGATAACGTTAAGAAAATGGGTGCAGAAACTTTGATCTCAGAAGTTTTCCTTTGGAGGCCTAACAGCTGACTGCAATACAAGCAAGCAGCAACAGAGCAAAACACTGGGGTAAAGTCAACAGCCTGTGCAGTGTAAGGACAAGCACAGCCTCGACCCTTCCAAAAACTGCCCCTAAGGTGCAGGTGAGGTGTGGGAAAGCTGGGCTTGATCCCCTGGGAATGGTCTCACTGGTGACTGTCGAGCAGCCCCCATGCTTCTGTCCCCAGCTACCTTCAGCTGTTAAAGTTAGGGATTTTAAAATTATTTTTATTTTTTAATTTACTCTGAAGCTACTTCTAGGGGTTCCTTAATCTAACAGAAATGCCTTGGGTAAAACTCTTCTGTAGTGCTCTTGAATCCAGGGTGCAGACCCAACTTTGTAGCCAGGAGAGATTGCAGTTTGGTTTCTTTGCCCTTTTCTTTCACCAACAGTGAACCAGGAAACAGCGCAGGTCATTCAAGCGGCATTCAGAAATGCCAAATTCCCGAATATCACCGGGGAAAGGTCCATGCGGCTCCTCGGCAAGGTGGCTTACGGGCTGACCAAGTGAGTGTCTCTGTGTCTCTGTGCCAGGGGAGGTGTGGGCTGACGGAGAGGAACAGAAACTGGCCTTGGAGGGAGCTTTAATCCAGCAATGCCCGGTGAAAGCAAAGGTCTTGACCAGGCAGACACATTTTCTCATCTATGCCTTGCAGACAATTTGTACAGTAAAGTTCAGGCTGCTGATTTATTATTTAAGAGCTTTTCCAACTCGGTGGACAGACAGCGAGGCAGAGCGTAGAGCCAACGGGGATGGGGAGGCCTGTCCCTGTGGGCTGGAGCTCCTGGAGCCCATCACTGACAGATGGTGCCCGTGGCACTGCCACTCACATTGAGTGACAGTGGGGACCCAGCTGGGGGCTGCCAGAGCCACTCTTGTCAGCAGGATGTCACTTGGCCACACTTTTGTGACAAACAAGGCTGGGTTTCACTGTATTACTAACTTTTATTTGGGGACAACAAATGCAACGGTGCAAATGCAGGACACTGTCCTGCTGTGACAGTGGTGACACAGAGCACTGCAATAAAAACAAGAGTTGTTTTTGCAGCATGTTGCTCTGCGTTTCCTGTTTAAAGCATTTCCCCCGCCTCATATCCAAACACTGCAGGGAGGAGCAGCGCACCGAGGCTCAGTGAAAGCACTGTTGTCCTTGTGTGCGGCCCCTGTGATTTGCAAAAGCTCCTGAGTCCAGAGTTGGCACAGGCTCCTTCGAGACCCCATGTCCTCAGAAGCAAACCTGTCTTGTCTCGTCATAGAAAACAGCCTCCGGGGCTTGTGACAAACCCTGTTTCTGTTGTTTCTAGCATCCAGGTCAATGACTTGTCCATAGAGCAGAGCGAGGTGGAGCTCAAGGAGAATGATGCTATTTACATTGCCATTAAAAATGTGACGGCCTTCTTCAAAGGGACCTTGACCTATGGCTACGCAGGGGCCTGGTTGTAAGTACCTGGGGGCTGGCTGCTTCCAAGCACCACGGCCCCAGCTCCTGCTGCTGCCTGCAGACGGGACTGGCCCACGGCACGAGTAGATATAGAGGGGCTGTGCTCCTCTGGCTCTCTAGCCATGGCAGCATTGCTTACTGCCTGAGCGAGGCAAAATTTTATATACCCGCAGTGCTGCTTAGCCCCTTCACTGCTCCCCTCGTCTTGCTTTCTGCCTTTCCGTCCTCACTGTCACCCCTTGCATGAGGAGACAAGATGGCCAACGTGTGCAAGTTGTCTTCTTCACTCCCCTTTGTTGCTCTATAAAATTTGAATGGGAAAAAAAGGGGCTTGATGCTCCTGTTGGCCTAAGTGCTGCTAAGTCAGTGGTTTGCAGTGATTTAAAGTATTTGTGATGGGCTGCCATGGGCTGGGTTTTGGACACCGCAGTGCAAGGACCAATGTGAGAGGTGTTATAAAACATGTCCATGGCTGACGTGTGGTCAGGGAGAAGCTGCTCCCAGCTTGTGTTGCTAAATGTCCTCTTTTCTGCTGTTACAGTTTGCAGCTTTTTCATTCAGTTGATTTTGAAATCGAGTCTTCCATTGACCTCCAGATAAACATTAAACTGAGTAAGTAAGAGCTGGGTATCGGTAGCTGTGGGGGGTCTTTGTGCACGTCCTTCCTCCAGAGCAGCAGGGCAGACCGGGTGGTGGGCAGTGAGCCCCAGCTGGCTCTGCTCACCTCTGTGGGGATCAAACAGCATCTGGAGGCTGGAAGTGGGTCTCTGCCACCCTGTGCACGCAGGATAGGAGACAACATGGCCCTCATAGTTTTAACAGATCAAGCAGAGGAAGCTGGTATGAATAATTTCAGCAAAGTAATGCTGACATACACCAGAAGCAAGTGAAGAATGGTCTGGCCTTCTGGACCGTCTTTAGGACCAGCCTTTCATCTCCTGCTCTTCAGGATGACTTTGAAAAAACAAGAGGATGTTTCAAAACAGTGAGCCAAAGGAGGGCTTTGGTGCAGGAGGTTTGAACATCCCTATAGTCCACTTTTTTGGCTGTCTCCAGGTCAGGCTCAATGTATGTTCTGGGAAACAAAGCCTCTTCCTCAGGAGGGTCGACAGACTTAGACTAGAAAGGGACAGAAGCAAACTACACTCCTCCACCTCCCATAAGGGATGAGAGGGACATGGGTTATTAAGGGTGCCTCAAAATACATTTTCCTAATAAGCTCCCAGGGGGAGAGCAGCACAAAGCTCTCAAGGACAGTATATTGCAATGATATGACTTCATTCCCTCCCAGCTCTTGTTTGTGGGTTGCACATACTGCCCAGGCTCTCCTGGGTGATGTTAAGGGACACCCCAGTCCCTGACTATAAGAGATAACGAGGTGGGTGGGTATCCAAATGAAGGCAAATATGCTCAGCTGGAGCTGTGAGCAGAAACCCTTCATCTAGGTGTAAGGTAGCCCCATCTACCCTGACCTTGTAGGGTCATGAGTCTTTTGGAAACATCCCCTGGGAGGTGTGGGGAACTCTAGCTGCCCCCTGCAGTGATGCCCTGCTCCAGTTCTGCAGTGTCTGCAAAGTGCACTTGTCCTCCTTCTCTTGGTGGCAAATTAGCTGGGTTTTTATTTTTTCTTTTCATCCCATGCAGTGTGCCAGAAGGACCAAGTGGCTGCCGATGCCTCAGACTGCTACCTGAGTTTCCACAAACTGATACTTCACCTCCAAGGAGAAAAGGAGTGAGTTTGTCCCCCTTCAAAACTGGGGTTCCCTTGCCCAGCCACTGGTCCCTATGTGCTTCAGCACGAGCATCACCCAGGATGGGGACCGCTGGGTGGTCCTTGACTGTGCTCCCTGTCTTGCACAGGCCAGGCTGGCTGAAGCAGCTCTTCACGGATTTCATCTCCTTCACTTTGAAGCTTGTTCTCAAGAGCGAGGTAAGATCAGCCACTGCCTGTGGACAGAGGAAAGGCTGGTTTGTATGTTACACCCTCCTCTGCTCACATATGCCCATAAGGTAATAGCAATTTTAGTGCTTGCGAAAAATAAGCCAAATAAATGGAATCCACAAAAAAACTCAGCTTGGATGAGGTGGGAGGTTGTGCTGACACTGGGATCTCTGCTGGTGCCAGACTCTGACCAGCAGCCCCCAGATCTCACCATGAGGCCCAGCTCTGCTCCATAACTAAAAATTCTACCCTTTGTCTTCAGTTTTTCCCCTCTTTTCCTCTTGTAGGTGTGCAATGAAATCAATTTTCTTGCCCAGGTGCTGGCAAATTTTGTACATGATTTAGCAGGTAAACATCTTTGTTTCTTCTGCTTTCTTTTTTTTTGCATGCAACTTTTAACGTTCGAGCCCCAGCAGGGCAGTAGCCACAGCCATCAAAAAAGTCCTTTGAAAATGTGTATGGGATCTCAAGCCCCCAGACAACAGCAAAATAAACCTTAACAATGTTATGCTTTGAATTTTCTGTATCATGTTGATTTTTAAGGGTGACTGCACTGGTTGAAAGACATGTTTCAGTTCATGAGGTGTTCCTCCTTGACTATGTAATGACCAGAGGTGCAGGATAGCTGCAGAAGGACTGATGTTAGCTAGAACAGGAGCATGCGTTGGTGTATTTGGGCTGAGATATTGCAGCATCTGTATCTGCCTCTGAAGATTTTCCCGTGGTTCCCAGTCCCAAATACCTGAGAAAAGGAGCAGAACATAAAACTAAGAGTGATTACCTCTGTTTTACAGTGGGGAAACTGAGTCAGTGAGGAGTAGCAGCAGAATCAGCACTAGCACCCAAAGAAGTGGGACCCCCAGTCCCATCCCCATGTTCTTTTATAACTCCCAGTCACCCTCTGCAGCAAGTCCTAAAATCAACTGTCTTGCATGCTCTGCTTAAGCTCATATTTCTGGTGTGAGCTTTTTGTGTTTTCTTCCTGCAGCAAATTTTGTCCAGGATGAGGATATCAGTGTTGATATCTCCCTTGCATCAGTTCCTTTAATAAAAGCAAATTACCTAGAATCACATCACAAGGTAAAGTAACCGGGGCTGCTCAGAGACCAAAGTTTTTCTGGCAGTGGTATTCGCTGGAGGGCTGGGAGGGGCTGGTCCCTTTGCCACCCTGCAGTGCTGTGGCTCTGCAGCCAAAGGAGCTGATCCCAGCCTTTCGCCCAGCTGAGCATCTTCCTCTCCACTCTGAATTCAGCCAGCCAGACCTTTGCCTTGCAATGAAAATGCAGGTATTGATGTTTTGTCCTGTCTCCCTGCTGCCTGTCATGGCCAACACACTTGTTTTTCCTTTAAAGGGCCTTGTCCTGTACAAGAACTACTCTGATGTGTTCAGCGACTCTGTTTTCTCCCCGTTGCTGCTGACCGAGTCCCGAATGCTCTACTTCTGGCTGTCCGAACACATCCTCAACTCTCTGGCTTCAGCAGCTTTCTTAGATAAGCGCCTGATGTTGACCATCAAAGGGGAGAAGTTGCAGGTGACTTTTTCAGGAGTGGTTCCCTCCTTACCTCCTACATCATCTTTTGGGGAGAGAGTAAAAAAATTATCTAAATTATGTTTTTTGATGAGAGCTAGTTTCTATAGAAGGTAGTAATCTATAACCTGTCACTACATGTGATCCTGGTCAGAAATTGGTACCTTCTTAGCAAGCATGCTCTACCAGGCAGTGTTATCCCTCAGAGCACTAGCATCAGCTAATAGAACACTTGTCTTCTGACTTATAAAGTGACATGATTTTCTGTTTCTGTGGCAGTACTGAAGTAGAAAGGGGGTGAACTGAGGAGGAACTCAGCCGTGCCTCTGAACTGGCCACAAACCACACACACCAGTGCTCTGGCCCATCCAGCCTGGATCAGGGCTAACCATAAGCTCCTCTTTCATTTTTTACAATCTGTTTCTGCTTTGTTTCTGAAGGCGCTGTTTGAAATGGAAGACACAGACGCGCAGCGGAAGGCAGTGCAGATGGTAACTGCATTTTATGTCAAACGAGGAACTTTTCAAATTGATTTTGTTGCATTGTAATCTCATGTCTTTCCCTCAGCAACTCAAGAATCTTGGGTGGGGCTGATGGGGAAAACCAGGGACTGATGGAGAAACCCTTGTGCTTTGCAAGGAGGATTTCTCCACCCTCCGTGCTGGCACAGCTTCCCTGAAACCCAGCTGAGTTATTTGGCTTGTCTGAAGTGGAGGAGGAACTGGGGACTACAAAGGAGATGCAGCTGTGTGGCAAGTTGACATGAAATTGGGATGTGGTATGGAAAAAAGCCTGATTCTTCTGTTGCTCCTTATTTGATCAGATTTTTCAAGGTGCCTCCTACAATGACTCTATGGCCAAGGTGTGGAGTCTTGCCCAACCCCAAATCTCTCTTCAGCCTGAAGGGACAGTCGTGAAGTCCTTGGTAGCAGTGGAGGTCAGCATCTTTCCCCTGGGAGAAGAGCCTCTGATGGTTCTGTACATGGAGAAGGTCAGTTCTTGCTTCTCCTGACAGTGAAGACCTTGGGACAGACTCTGTCCTGAGTCTGGACCACTCCTGGTGCTCAGGGACAGTAATGATGGGGGAGCCCATTGGGAAGGGGGTGGTGGCTACACCATGGGAGCTGGAGAAGGCATGTCAATTCCTTTTAACACTCCCATCTATTCCCCTGACATCTGAGGCTGGGAATGATGATAGTGACTGCACTGGCTCACGGAATCACAGACTCAATACTTCACAGGCTCAACACTTCCTCTATTAGACCAGCCCACCACTGGTGTGCGAGGTGGTAAATGCAGCACTGGGAAACTGATGAGCCCCCATTAAACCTGTATTGGACACAGTGAAATTCCTTTAGCTGAGGTATTTTAGGAGAGAATGAAGGCACCATGGGAATGTATTTATTTTGAAATCCCTTCATTCCCAAATTCTAGCCTTGGCCCCCCACTTAGAGGATGGTTGTCTCTGAAATGAAGATACAGCTCTGAAGAATGCAAAGCTCAAAATATAATCTTTTCCACTATGTGTGCCTGTACAAAAGTTACACCGTGTTTTGCCTCAAACTGCTTTATACTGAATCTAAGGGGGTAATGCCAACAGCCTTGCTGTCACGAGTAACATCACAAGAAAGCAGTATGTTTGTCCAGCTTTGTAATTATGGGCTGGCATGGACATGAAACGCTGCACAAAAGCAAATCACTGCCTGAGATTAGATCAGACTATTTTTAAAGGGTTAAACTATAATCTCCTGTGAGGCTGGAATAGAGAATAGTTCCCTCCTGCCCTCTGCAAGTATCCCACGTTAGCAGGGTGTGACGGGGAAATATGCACGGCAGTTTTTTTTTGCTCTAGGTGATCTCTTGAAATGAATTTCTGGTAGGACTGCAGAAGCACTCAACTAGAGGTGGTCCCTAAAATTGTGGCTCTCAGGATGTGATCTGCTCCTGGCCTGCCAGACCCTGGTTGTGACCTGCAACTGGATCACAAAATGCTCCTTTTAACAAAAGTTTGCATACAAGTAAAACAAGAAAATGAGCCTAAATGGCCAGAATTCAGAGACTGCTTTCTTTTTTTAATTTGGTTATAAATGCAAACACTATGATAAGGCTACTTTTGGTAGCCCTGGCTACCCTTGATCTGGCCTCTCTACATCCAGTCTGATGATCTTTCACATTGAGACAGACGGTCCAACACCCCACGGAACCATTTCCTTCCTTATGCAGGATTTGGTTCACAAAATGGCAAAAGCATCAGTCCTGTGGATGAGCCAGTCTAGAGCCCCACAGGCTGAGGCTGTGGGCATTGGGGGGGAGTTTGGTGCATTCAAATGGAGAAGTCAAATGCTGACCTCCTATAGTAATATCTAGAGGTAAAGCCAGAAGTATGTTGAACTCTGGGTCGTAGAAAGTAAACCAGTATTTCCAAATGCATCTCCCTGCTGTAAGGCAAGATGAGCTACATCTCAACTCTGCCATTCATCTCTGTGCAGGAAATCATGGTCACTATCCAAGCTGCCTATGCAGAAAAGAAACTCATTTTGCACCCTTTGGACTCCAGGTCAGTACTGTGGTCTCTTCTGAGTTTCATTGCCCTTTTAGCCCATTTTCTTTCAAGAGCTGCACAAAAAGAGAATCTGTGCAGCCCTTAGTGACCTTTTTCCTGCTTTTTCCTTCCCTTCAGGATAGAGTTTAAAGTATTTAAATGCACAGCTGATCCAAGTGGGGTAAGTCCTAAGCAAGCGTTCTCTAGGCCATTTGTGGCTAAATGATGTCTTTAAAATATTTTTGTATGAATCTTCTGGCTTTCAGAATGACCCATCCATAAGAAACTTCCTGCAGACAATGATCTCAGTCGTTGGGATCCCAGAAGTGATTTCAAGTGAGTTTTCCCCCTGGGGAAGTGACAACTTACTCTGTAGAGCATCTAATGTCAGATCTCCTAAGCATAAGCACTGAAAAAAATACATCAATAACTCTGACAGCTCTGTCAGTAACCACATTACTGATGCAAATTTCTGTTGGACCTATTTGGGGAATGGGGAACCCTTTGTAAATGGTTGGGACAAAGGAAAAGTGAGGTTTCCATGAGGTTGAAGGTTGTGGAGTGTTGGGGCACAATTAGTTTTTGGCAAGAGGCAGACAAGGTTGCAGTACATGATGAGCAGCAAGCCAGGCCAGCCGTACCCGTAACTGTATGGGTTTACTGATCCCACAGGGATTGAACCAGCTTTGACTTCACTGATGAACAGTAAAGGGCTTCATCTATTTGAGATCAGAAATCCCGAGATCATCACAAGAAAGGTAAGCAGAGCTCAGACATACCTGACTCTGACAGCCCTTCTTGGGGGTGTAGCATAAACTAACAATGCTTTTCTTTTTTCTCCTCCCTTTTTAGGGATATGTAATTGTACAACTTGACTTTAGCTTCCCGAATCATTTGCTTCTTGATTTTCTTGAGAAAAGGCTATAGAGCTGATCTCTTCATACAGGACTATAAGAGCTTGTGTACAAACAGAAAGATTGTGAATAAACCCATTAAAAGATGACCTGATTTAAATCAACTTTGGTTGGATTTTCTTTCCTTTTCCAGAGAAATGCTCCAGTTTAATTGCAACTGTACTTCCATAGAGCCTTTCCTCTGTACGGATCTTTAAGTCTATTCCTCTATGCATGCTCTTTTCCAGGAATTTTAAAGGACTTGTGTGCTTAGGAATTGGACTCTTGAGTGCATGGGCTCTGGGTTAGCACTCATGGGAGGCAGCAGAAAAGGGCTTTGCCCATTTTTGGGCATCTCTGTTATATTTTGGAAATGTGGCACCTTTTGTGCTGATCCTGGTTTTTCGTTTCTACCATGAGCCAAGAGGATCCTGATTTTGACAGACTTCAGCAACTCAAATGACATTGCCAAAATCCAAGTAAGCTCAGAACCAGTTATGCAAAAAGAGCTGGATATGGGTGAAGAAAGAAAATGGGATGTGAATTTGCAGTGCAGTAACACAGATCTCATGCACTGGGTGCTACTCTGTAGACTCTGTGTAGAGCTTTAGACAAATTGTTATGGCCATGTTATTGAGACAGTGGGTGCAAACTTCAGAAAAGCAATAGAAATTATATGGAAGCCAAAGAGACTAAAAGAGAAAGTGTAAGTGTCTAGTCAGACAGCAGGTTCCTGTTTGTTCCTACTACAGTGCAATAATTTATCTGAAGTGGGTCAGTTATTTTCCTGTACCAATTCAGGCTTCCCTTTTTTTGTCCTTTCACTTGGGCAAGATCTCAGGGGACAAATCTAAAACTGTAATGATGATCACATTAACAAAGGCTGAGGATTATATTCTTCTTCCATACAGAGCCATATTAAAGCCAGGGCTTCCACAAAGAGCCCTGTGAGGCTGGTTCTGACACAGACCTGGCTTCTCAGGCTCCCTAGGCATGGTGGTTGCTCCCTCCACATTGCCATGGATGTCCTTCCTCCCTGGGGACTGAGCCAGGTCTCTCTGACCTGCTTCTCTCCCACTCTCAGAGCCAGAGGCCACTAAACTCCCCCAGCACTTCCTTGCTCCATGTGACTGTTGGGTTTAACATCTCTTCAGTGTCCATGGTGCCAAGGCTGGTGGAGGAGAAGGCTGGGGCTCATGGAGTGGGCTGACTTTACCAGTTGCTCCATAGCAGCCAAGGAAGGTTTCTCTTACCAGCTGTTTCCATCACACCGCAGGAGCCAAGTGGCATAAAAGATGTGACACCACGGTGGGGCCAAGGGTGGCCTTGAAGAAGGCCTGTTGTAGTGGGCGAATTTCCACCTCCTTTCCCACCCTGTTCCCATCGCTGCCTCTGCAGGCTATTTAACACCTCAGCGCTTCTCCGTGCTCCCTCCTGCGCTAAGGCCACCAGTGCTGAGGTGACAGTTTTACTCTCTGCATGGCAATGTCTGCTGAAGACGATGGGAATTGGCTTCTGTCAAACCAGCACCCTCTAGTCCTCTGAATGACATTCCATGAGAGTGATGAGCATTAATAAAAAAGAAATGGCATAGAAAATGCCATCTTTCTGCCTTGGAGGTCTGTTGCCCACCTGGGGGAAGGTGTCTGCTTGGGACGTTGCGCAGTGACAGGCCCTTCAGGCCGGGCAGGATCGCTACCCTTGCATGTGGGAGCAGAGATTCTGGTGAAGGGGGAAAG
>NW_010314791.1:251-4629 GCF_000700745.2 Antrostomus carolinensis | reverse complement strand
TAAATAGATTAAATTATATTTATTTAAATTTAAATTTATTTAAAATCTGGTAAAAAAATATTTTTTCTTTTAAAAGAAAAAAATAAAAATTTAAATCTTAATATATTCAGTCTGAAATAACTGCTTGGATATAACAAAGCCACTTGAAATAGATGCCAGAATTGCATTTGATATTAATGGCCTTTTGATTATGAGGAGACTGTTTCTCTCTTTTTTTTCATGTATTTGGGTAATTTGGTATGAAAAGTCCTTGCAAAGGTCACAAAGACCTGCTTTAAATGTACTTATATTGTTTGTCATTTGAGACATTCCTAAACATATTGATTATTTAGGTTTTGTTTAGTGTCACCTAACAGCATATACATCTATGCTGTCTTTCTGGTTTGGGGAAACAGAACTATTGTAACTACAAACACTCAACACATTTCTTTTGTTGTCTGCATAAAATGTAAAATCACTAATTTTAATTTTATTTTTTCAAGTTATAGACCAAAATTTCTCCTAAGTGAGACATTTTAGCAATGCATGCAACCTTTTTTCAACTGAAAAATCATATTCACCATTGTATTCAGTTATTAAAAGTTATCACCAGCCATGCAACATGCATCTGCAAGCTCCATAGCCCCACAAAAATACATTATAAAAGGAGAAAATATTAGAGCAACAGAGTAACTCAGGTGGGAAGACGTCCCAGGAGGTCTCTGCTTGGACATCTTGCCCCAGCAGGGTCAGGTCGCAGGTCCAGCCCAGTCACTGAGGGCTTGGTCCTGTCAGGTCCTGCACACCTTCAAAGATGGAGATGGCACAACCTGGAGGCACAACTGCCCAACCAGCTCTACGTACCCAAGATATATTTCTGGGTGGAAAGGAACCTCATGAAGTTCAACAAAGGCCAAGTGTAGAGTCCTGCTCCTGGGGAGGGATGACTCCAGGTACCAGGACAGGTTGGGGGTTGACCTGCTAGAAAGCAGCTCTGTGGAGAAGGACTTGGGAGTGCTGGTGGACATCAACCATGAGCCAGCAATAGGCCCTCATGGCCAAGAAGACCAATGGTCTCCTGGGGGGGGCATTGAGAAGAGTGTGGCCAGCAAGTCAAGGGAGGTTCTCCTCCCTCTCTTCTCTGCCCCAGTGAGGCCACATCTGGAGTTTTGTGTCCAGTTCTGGGCTCCCCAGTCCAAGAAAGACAGGGAACTTCTGGAGAGAGTCCAGTAGAGGTTTACAAAGATGCTGAGGGTCTGGAGCATCTTTCTTATGAGGAAAGACTGGGAGAGCTGGGGCTGTTCAGCCCAGAGAAGAAAAGACTGAGAGGGGACCTTATCAATGTTTATCAATATCCAAAGGGTGGGTGTCAAGAGGATGGGGCCAGACTCTTCTCAGTGGTGTCCAGCAACAGGACAAGGGGCAACGGGCACAAACTGGAACACAGGAGGTCCCATTTGAAGATGAGGAAAAACTTCTTTCCTGTGAGGGTGCTGGAGCCCTGGGACAGGCTGCCCAGAGAGGGTGTGGAGTCTCCATCTCTGGAGATGTTCAGAACCCACCTGGACACTTTCCTGTGCAACCTGGTGTAGGTGAACCTGCTTTGGCAGGGGGGTTGGACTGGCTGATCTCCAGAGCTCCCTTCTAATCCCCACCATTCTGTGATCCTGTGATTCTGAAGCAGCCAAACCCCACGTGCAGCCCTCGGCAATCGGAGCTTTCAGGGCATGGGCAGTGGTGCTCTGTGACCATTGATTATGTTCCTCAGCAAGCTACTCATTTGCTTGCCAGTGCAGCACAGTTATAATGATCATTAAATGGAGCTGTATTTTTCATTTCCATATAGACTCAGAAGTCCTGCTAGTATATTTAGGATGACAAACAGTCGCAGTATATAATGATACGAGAAAGAGGAGCTATACTGTGACGGTGTGATTAAGGACAATGCTGACGAGAGCGATTGCTGACTGGTAGCTGACATCTTCAAAACAGCCATCCACAGAAACTAATGATCTGGCTAACATCAATAATTAACAGATAACAGGAAAAAAATGTTTAAATGACATGATAAAGCAGGATTTGATCTGCAACATTTGTGTTTCAGATGCCAAATGTAAGAAAGAGAAAGTGCAGTAGGCTGTATCCTGTGAACAGCTATTACTGTAAATAAATAATATGCTCTGTAATTATTTCTTGTGCACCACTAGAGTTACAACAATCTACATCGGCCTGCATTTCCATACCATTTCTGTGAGTTGAGGAGAAAATATTACCCCAATATTAATTACTTGTAAATTGTACTATACAAATTGTACAGAGATAACACTTTATCTTCTCAACAGAAGTCGTCTATAACGGCACTGCTGGCTGCACCATGGACAAGGTGGTCTTTGTAATGAGGACCATGAACAAGTTGTAGAAAACAAAGCTGGAGAATGCAATTTGTTGTCCACCCTTCCACCAACTAAAGAAACCATGAAGTATATTCGACCCTGAAGGACTTACAATTTAAATGATAATCCTTTCTACAACACGCTAAGGCTGGAACGGTTGCACAGATTTTAAACCATCAGGCTGATCTCCAATTTAGGAAAGTTCTGCCCCTCCCACCTCAAAGTAAAATAGGAGGAATGGCAGAATCTGAAAATGGGAAGCATTTGAGATGAGTAACAGCAAGTTTTAAATTTCTAAAATGCATCAACACAAGCTTGTATTAACTGAGCCTTTTTTTTCTGAGACATGAGAAAATGGCCCCTATTTCACACAGCTGCAGCTCTCTCGATATCAGCCTTTGGAATGGCTGCCAAATTGGGCTGAAACATCCCTGGTGTGAAGCACTGGGTTATTAGGTTTAACTGTTGACCTGCTCATGGGTCACTCGATAATGCCATTGATGCTGGGAATGTGCACAGTGACCTTTCCAGCTGTATCTCTAAAAAACCCAGACCACAGAAACACACAGAATGGCCTTGATTGGAAAAGCCCTTTAAGATCATCAAGTCCAACCATGAACCCAATACAGACAAGTCCCCAACTAACCCATGTCCCTCAGCACTGTGTCTACACAACTCTTCAATCCCTCCAGGGATGGGGACTCCACCACTGCCCTGGGCAACCCCTTCCAATGCCTCAGAACCCTTTCAGCAAAGAAATTCTTCCTCACATCCCATCTCAACTGCCCTGGCCACAACTGGAGCCCATTTCCTCTTGTCCTGTCCCTTGTTCCTTGGTTGAACAGACCCACCACCACCTCTCTCCACCCTCCTTTCAGGTAGCTGGAGAGAGCGAGATACCTCAAACCAGAGCCAGTCATGTAAGTAACCTTCACATCTGTCTATACAAAGATTACGTTCAGGGTCCATAGAATCATGGAATGGTTTAGGTTGGAAGGGACCTTAAAGCTCATCCAGTCCCAACCCCCCTGCCAGCAGCAGGGACACCTTCCACTAGACCACGTTGCTCAAAGCCTCATCCAGCCTGGCCTTCAACACTTCCAGGGAGGAGCAGCCACAGCTTCTCTGGCCAACCTGGGACACTGTCTCACCACCCTCACAGGAAAAAACCTCTTCCTGACAGCAACTCAAACCACAACCACTAAGTTTTGAGAGGATTAAATATAGCAACAACTGACACCACAGATGTTTTTTGTCCTAGAAAGCAAATCCCTTCTTGGCACCACGGGCCACAAGCACTAGTTCTTTTAATTAGGTCTGTTCAATTTAGGGTTTGAAGAATAAAATAGTAGTTTAGCCCTTACACACACAAACAGAACGACCCCCAGAATGCAGGATAATAATTTTTTAAGTATTTCTGCTGTTGTTCTTTCTACTTGTGCCTGTGTCTCAGCAATATTGAAATTCCAATGGGAAATGGATGAAATTCATCGAATGTCTTTTATAAATCATGTATTGTTTTCCTCCTTGGATGACTGAGTATGCTAAAGAAGTTAAAAAATAAATGAGTGTACTTTGGCAAGACTGCATATGGGTATTACCTAGTTCTGAATAATATTTACATGATTTAAGAATAGGCCATTCCATTGAACTGAAAATGTGAGTTTATTGTTGAATTAAAGAGGATGGAAAATAATTAATGCAGACATACCGAAGCAACAGATGAAGGACTAATCCTGCCATATTTGGAATTATAAAAAACTAAATAATTTCATGTAGCTGCCAAACTAGCTGACTCAGGAGACTAAAAAAAAATGCTGATTTTTTTTTTTTTTCAATTCTATGCTTTCAATTTGAATATAGATCAGAGGTTTGAATGTATAACACTAGATGATTAAAAAACTGGTTGTTTTCTAAATAAAAATTCAGGCAGTATGGAAGGTTACAAAACTATAAATCTATTTGTGAGTGTATGGTGCTCCTGTTCTCAACATTAGCTAAAATAT
>NW_010314791.1:0-232 GCF_000700745.2 Antrostomus carolinensis | reverse complement strand
CTCCCAAAGCCACTATGGGAATGTCTGGAGCAGATTTCCTGCTCTTCTGTCAGTGACTTTCAGGTTCCCACTGATCTCTGGACTCTTCTGCAGCTCCTGATGCTGATACTGCAAGCTCAGTCCTGTTGATCATTGTTGCCATTAGAAGAAACCTTTTCTACCAGCTACGTAATGGCTCAGGTCATGATGCTGTTATGATTGGCCCAAATGAGAATGACCTGTTAAATATTTA
>NW_010314790.1:2959-3198 GCF_000700745.2 Antrostomus carolinensis | reverse complement strand
AAAGTTGGGGGAGAAGTTGAGGGAAAAGTTGGGGAAGTTGTTGGGGGAGAAGTTGAGGGAAAAAAAAGATGAGGGAGAAGCTGGGGAAGAAACTGGGGGAGAAGTTGAGGAGAAAGATGAGGGAAAAGATGAGGGAGAAGCTGGGACAGAAGGTGGGGGAGAAACTGGGGGAGAAGTTGAGGGAGAAGCCAGGGCAGAAGATGAGGGAGAAGTTGAGGGAAAAGATGAGGGAGAAGCCA
>NW_010314790.1:2546-2764 GCF_000700745.2 Antrostomus carolinensis | reverse complement strand
TGTCTGCTCCCACTTTGTTCGACTTGTTATTAACTTCTCCTTGGGCTGCCATTAACCCAGAATTCCTGTACTTGGCTTCAGGCTTTCCCCGCGCCGCTCTATCTCCAACGCCTAATTACAGCTGTTGGGATCTCCCTTTATCTTGGAGGATCTTGTAGGTTTGTTACCTGGCACATGTTTTCCTGCTCCCCCCCCCCCCCCCACCCACACCCACTTCC
>NW_010314790.1:0-2401 GCF_000700745.2 Antrostomus carolinensis | reverse complement strand
AGCGGCGTGGCTCCCGCATGTCCCGGCTTGGCAGCACCCGGCACGTTCCTTACCACCGCCTGGGTCTGGGTATGTGTCAGCATCTTCCAGCCCCAAGACTGAGACTTTGAATTGGCTCCCAAGCGTGGTCTTGATTTATTTTTTTTAATTTAATACGAGTTGAGTTGATGTGTTTATTTTGGCAGCGGGTTTAACCCCTCAAACCCCAAACCCTGTTAAAACAGCGTGTTCTGTCCCTGCCAACCCGCGTCCGCACAAACAGGAGGGCTGGGACCTGACCCCTGGGTGTGTGCCCCATATTTGTCCCCAGGCAGGTGACTGGGTGGCACCAGCTACCTGCCCTCAAGTTGCCGAAGCTGCCGGGAGCCAACCCCCCGGCTGAGCGGTGGGTGGGAGCTGGGAGATTTTTACAGCCTGAAGGTTTGGTGCTGGTTTCTTACCCCATCTCCCAAGGGAACGTGGAACAGGTAGTGCTGTCCCTGCATCCACCCCGGTGGGATTGGAGATGGGGCGTCCCCTTGGCACAGGATGGTGAGATCGATGCCTTCAGACCCACCAATCCAAAACTCCACCCATGTGAGGCTGGTATGGAGCTGAGGAAGAGGAGGAGGAGATGGGTTGCTTCTCATCCCCATGCTGCAGGACCTGCTTGAAGATCTCCAAATGAGGGGGATCCACTTGCCCTCCAGCCCCCCAGCATGGTGGGGTGGGATCCCTCCTTGCCATCACCAATAAAAGGGAGCTGTGACACCTTGCCCCAGGAGGGGATTTGACCCTGAGGGTCCTTCTCCTCCTGCCAGAAGTCAAATATTGCCCCAAAACTCCCATGGGGAGGGACACCATCCTTCCACCAGCACCTAACATGGGGACCCTGGCTCCTCTGCCACTTGGTGGAGATTTTGGGGGACTAATATTGATATTTAATTATGAGTATCTATGATGTCCACCACGTAGCAGAGGGGTGGGAGAGCACAAGGGGGCTGGAAAGGGATCCAGATCCCCTGAGCATTTGAACCCCCAAGATCCAGCCCTGGGAGCCTCCCCACCGCCATGGGGTAGGGAGGGACACAGCCCCCAGCCCCAACATCTCCCTCCCCACCCTCAGCACCAGGGCGAGGAGCACTGGAGGGAGCAGAGCCACCAGTAGCTCATCCCAGCAAGCCAGCACCTGTCACTGGAGCCAGTGAGAGCTGAATCACCCGGCAGGGAAAGTGAGGAGCCGGGCTGAGAGCAGATCAGCGGAGGTTTCCTTTGATACTCGCTTCGCCCTCGGTGCTGGCCAAGCCAGGATCCCTGGGGACACCTCAGCTTGAGAACATCTGGATTTCTCCTTGTGCCTCTTTATTTGCTGCTTCACCCCAACTTTTACCTGGGTGGGATTGGGGGATTTTTCCACCTTGGCCCCTGGAGTTTGGTGGTCCAGGGCAGAGGTGATGGGACAGCTTCTCCCTGCACTCAAATTTTAGGGCTCAAGTAGGATTGTGAGTCCACATTGTCCCCAAGGACAGTCCCAGGGACACTGGTACTTTGTCCAGCTCCATGCTGGGATGGAGGGACATGGGGACTTCAGAGCCTGTGTCTGGCACCAAGGGGCTGGTCTGTGGGTCCAGCTGTGCTGGAAATGATCCTTACGGTGCCGTGAGCGAAGGTTTTGGGAGGTTGGGGTGGGGAGAGGGGACAGAAGCCATCAGCTACGCAGGGTCGGAGGCGGGTCAGAGGAAGGATGGTTGTGTTGGGAGTCTGGGGCAGGACATGGTTCCAGGGTGTCCTGGGGTTGGACACGGTCCCAGTGTGTCCTGGGGTTAGCCAGGAGCTTGGCTATTTATATCGGAGCTCCTGGCCCCAGCTGGGGGTGACTCAGACCCGGCGCGATGGCCAGATGGAAACATGTTTTGAAGATGGTCTAATGGGAGGGTGGAGACAGGGGACCCTCCCTGCCAGCATCCCTGGCTGCCTGTCACCCCCTCGTTCCCTCAGGGCTGCTCCTCCTGGGCAAACCCCATGCGGGGTGGCAGCTCAGACCTCGTGGCCGATACTCAGCTGAGCATGGGCCACCAACTCTCTTCCCCGCTGTGTCACCTCAATGTCCCCAAACCCATCACCACGGGGCAGCTGGGGCTCATGGACCCCATCCAGGGTTGGGTGTCAGATCTGGGGTTGCAGGAGGTGCAAATCCTCCCCACCAGCACCCACCTGAGCTCCGGCTGGCTGTCCCCAAAGGTGGTGGCAGTGTCCCCAAAGGCAGTGACAACGTCCCCCAGCCCCCCGATTTTTGCCCCCTGGTTTACCACAGCTGGCAGCTGGGGTGAAGGCTGTGGGGCTCCCCCCCAGCCCCACACACCCCACTCCAGGGTCAGGACCCCCGGGGCAGCGGGAGGAAGCAGTGGGGCAGGTCGGTGCC
>NW_010314789.1:1259-5616 GCF_000700745.2 Antrostomus carolinensis | reverse complement strand
GGGGAGCGCAGGGGCTCGGTTTGGGGTTAACAGCGGGGCTGGGGTTGGGAGGCGGGACATACAGGTGCGACAGGGGCCAGTGGGACTGTGGGTTGATAGGGGCCAGGTAGAATGCATTGGGGTACACTGGGGAAGGTGCATTGTGTGAGGAGGGTCGTGGAGGATTTGAGGTGTGCCAGGGGAGGGTGAAACCTGCTGGGGAAACAGAAGCTCAAAGTTTTGCTTGAGGCTGGGAACAACCTTGATGTTGCAAGATACAAAGGTAACATCAAATCACCGTCACTCTGTCCTTCCACGAGTCCAAGGCTATCAGTCCCTGGCACCTCACACTCAAACTGAGGCTGATGCAGCACCAGCCTGCCTTTTGGTCTCAATCTGGTGATTTAGCAGCACTGTGGATGTAAAGGACTGCTGAATTGCCTGACCCAGCTCCTAAATTACTTGTGTTTTTCTTGGTAGGAAAAAAAGCACTGCCCTGACCCAGCCTAGTTTTGATCATTAGGTCCAGTGGACTGGGGTGGCAGCCCAGCACTGTTGAGAGCAGAGTTTGAAGCCAACAAACAGGAGCTACATGCTGATGTTAGCACTGACAAACGACTCAGGCAAGTCGTCCTAATTTCCCTGTGTCTATATGTTCCCATATGTAAAACGGTCACAATAAAAATATTGGTGTACATTTTCAGGGTATTTTGCAATGTCAGCTTAAGCACCACTATGTCAGCAGATGCTGTTATTACAGCAGCCAGGGACAGATACCACTGTATTCTCAGAAGCTTCATGTGATCATTGTTTCAAACTCTTCTTTTTTTTTGACATTGATTCATAGCCAAGCCCTTTGTATCACTAAAATCCTCACGTTCAGAGGGTGGTGCTGGTATTTCTGAATAGCAGGGGGTTACTGCAGCTTTATAGTAAAAATAGGATAGCATTACACCACCAGCATCTCAAACATAAATATGGAAACATTAATTTAGAATCAATTTTGGGATGTTTCAGACTGTAAAGTTCTTCTAACTAGATCTCTGTTGAGGACAGAGGAGCACTTTATGGGACTGTAAATTTCATGCAAACAGTCTCTGTGAAATACAGATTCCCGCTGCACACTAGCTGTTCTCTCAATATCAATCATATGCCTTGCAAGTAATGTTTCACAAATATTCTGTAAATCACAGGAAAATGCTTGCAATAATGTGAAATATGACTTTCACTTGACTGTCTCACCAGAGGCCCCTAACAGGCCATTCTCCTGTCAGCGCTAACATTTGTTATGGCTAATAACATTTTCAATCACAACTATTTTGGGAAAATGGATTTATTTTAAACCTGCTTCCCTGCAAAGGAGATCCTGGAAATGCCCTGACAAGGACACAGACTCCTTACAGAACACAGACCGTTAACTCCTAAATGAAATTTCATCTCATCTTGTTTCTTATGAAGACTTTGTTTGTTTGTTTTCAGGCACTGAGGCACACATTCGCCATTTGGTCATTGGTTTCAGTCTGATCCAGCTGATAGCAATAGAAAGTGACTTTTGAGCAGGTATCTTGGGGATATTATGGACCTGATTTGGGATTTTGCTCCAGATTCTAGGAGACAAGGCTTAAGAACTTTGTAGATAAGAAATTGGTAATCTTGGTGACTTGCATTACACTGACAGAAACTTCTTATTCTGAAACTCAAAGATTTTGTGTAGTTTTAACTTTTTTTCTCTTAAATCACATTTGAATAAAACCTAAAATGGTGCTTTTCTTATGTAGGAAGTGCAAGAAGTGTATTAGACAAGGTGTGAATTCCTTTCATACCCTCAGGCATGTTGATACAGTTTGGTGGAGGAAAATGCACCTGTTAGTGCAGCTGTCTGTGACCTTGTCCCTCTTTCTGCATCTGTGTATGTACAGATAATGATGTTTAACTGCAAAGCTCCTTGAGATTGCTCAGTGTCTTACAGCCAAGCACATACACATCAGTGAAACTCCCACCTACCTGAATGAACGGAGAGCTTAATCCTCTGACATTTCATCCCCCTGCTAAGTGCACCCTCACATTTGTCAGGCTGGAACAGGGGATATCATACTGAGCCAAAAGTGTGACAAAGAAATCTGGCAAAATATGGATTGCTTTATTTAACACCTGTGTGAAGGGACAGAAGGAAGTGCAGGCAAGGGATGTTTCAGGAGCTTCTATCTTCTTGCCTATAGTTCTTATAATTTCAGGTTTTCTTAGGTTTTTTAAAAGCATGCTATAGAAATTAGATAAGAAAAAAGCAGAGCAAGTGTCTGTCATGCCAAAGGCTCCCAAAGCGCTCTCCAAGGCCAAGCACATCTTCCTGGAGTTCATGTAGGCCCAGTCCAAATGACTGTCACTCCATCACGTGAGTGAGGGCATGCTGCACTGCTGTGCTAACAGGCATTTACAGCCCCCTTGACCCTGTCACTCCCCATAAATCCATACCTATTTGTGCTCTTATTTCACCTTATTTATTCTCTGGCAGGTCAGATAGGAGATGCAGTGTTTGTATCATGAGGCTAGTGAGAAACTGAGGCTGGGGGAATGGGTAACATCAAAATGACTTTATTACAGAGCAGAGGAGAGAGCTCCTGTGGTGAAGCCACGTGCCCTGGAAAATAATCTCAGGTCTATTGCAGATTTATTGTGCAGCTTCAGACATACCAGGAACTCTCCTCCTGCCTCAGTTTTCCTGTCTATGAAATAAGTATAAAGGAAAATGAGACTAAATTAATGGCTAGTAAGTGCTCTAATATTATTTGCCAGAGGTGCTAAATATGATTCTGGTGGCAATCCCTTAGTACAGACATTTCTATCTTCAAAGCCCTTTTAAAAATTCTTTCTCACTTTTCTCCAGGCAGAAGAGATCATGACTTCTGTCAAAGAGCAGGAAGACATCAGGAAGCTCATGGTTTTCTTGCAGGAATGGGATAGGGCCCACAAAGTTGCTCGAAGCTGCATCCTGGACAACTTCATTAAAAGCAATGATGGCAAGACAGAACCAGAGCTGGAGCTGGAGTTCTCCCAGGGAGCCAGCTTGTTTCTAGCTCGCCTAACAGCATGGCTCAGGATAACGTATCTCTTTCCTTGGACAGCTGGAGGTGGCATGTGGTAGTGGGATGGAGAAGAAGGGAAAGTTCTCTACCATAATTTTGTTTAAAAAATAAGCTTCTATATGGAGACATCTATATCCAGCCGTGTTCTGAAAAACCCCTGGCTATCTCCAGATGGAACTGACAGGAAAGTCAGGTAACCTGTCTCTCAGGGACCTAGAATTAGTGGTTTTTCTCATACTGGGATGAGCGTGCTGCTTCTGCACGCCTGTGAAGGGAAGGTCCGTGCTCTCACAAGAGGGACTACCCACTTCAGACTTCCACATTGCCAAAGGCAGTCTGGGGGACACCACAGTGCTCTGTAAAATGCTCCTTAGCCTTGTCAACAGCTACACACACAGCACGTGCCTCAACAAGCTGCTCAAATCCGTTGGCATCTTCCTATCTGCTGCAAGTGGGTGAGTACAGCATGTCACTGTGTGAGAGGTCCCGTGGGGAGGGCACACAAGGGTGAGGGGGGAGTAGATAAAGAAAATAACAAGTGCTTGGTGCTGTTTTGGGAGGGCTGTGTAAGCATTTCAGGCAAGGCAGTCCGCAGTGAGGCTTGTGGTAGGAATTTCAAATGCTCTCAAAACCAAATGCACTGCTTGTGCATGTCTCCAGAGCCACCAGGTCAGTGACACAATGGGGAAGGAGTGTGGTGAGAGCCTGAGTGCGGAGACGGGGCTTTCTGTGCCTGTGGTTCAACATCTGAAACGAGCACAGGGTAAAACAGGAGCTGGTGACCTGCGGCCACAAAGCGTGCTGCTGGTGGGCATCACCGGCTGAGCCTCCTTGTGCTCACTGCCCGGGCAGCGAGGCAGGAGGTGATGGTTCCTGGGAGCACGGCATGCTGACAGAGGAAATGGGCTCCAAGGCAGGTGACACCTTTGGTTTTGTTCCCCCTGTCCTTGCAGACACAGATACCTTATTGAATTTCTGGAGGCTGAAGGTGTTGTGATTCTCCTGGAAATACTAGGGCTGAACCACCTGAAAGAAGAGGACAAAAGAGAGTCTGTAAAGCTGCTGCAGCTCGTCGCAGACGCCGGCAGGAAGTATAAGGAGCTCATTTGTGAAAGCTATGGTAGGCAGCATGTCCATCTGTGCTTTTTCCTAATTCAGGCGAGGCCGTTCCCGATCCCTGGCCCCGGGGCTGCTCACTGCGCTGAGCCGCTCCCTTTCCTGGGTGGCTGAGACCCTCCCTTCCCTGGGTGGCTGAGCCGCTCCCTTTCCTGGGTGGCTGAGACCCTCCCTTCCCT
>NW_010314789.1:0-1213 GCF_000700745.2 Antrostomus carolinensis | reverse complement strand
TGGGTGGAAGGAGTTGAGGGGCTCCGGTTTTGTCGAGCAGTCACATTTTATCCCCTCTCTCAGTTTTTAATGAGCTCGCTTTCTTCACAAACGTTTCTTTTGAGGCAGTATCACTGTCCTGCTCGTTGCAATCGCTCCAGTTAAACCACAAAACAGTTTCCATTCTCACCTGCAGCATTCACCTACTACCAAACTTCCCCAGACTTGCCCTGGGGGTGGGGGGTTTGTAGCTTGTATCTTTTGCAAGAGCATTACAATGGGTTTTTTTCCTGCTTTTCTCTCCTGGGCACTGGAAGCCAAACCCCATTAGCTGTTGTGTAGTTCTGATTAGTTGTGGGAGGTTATGGGGTGATGCCTGCTGCTGCAGCTTCATCCCAGGGAGAGGAAGCAGCAGGATCAGCAGCGAGATCCTTAGCAGCACTGTTGGCACCCCAGTGCCAGACTCTTGGCTTGTGTAAACACCCACAGAAGGGCCTTGGCCACCTACTCCAGCTGAGAATTTTGCTGACTGGTTTTCCAGTTGGTGGTGTGGCTCCTGACAAGGACAAAGAACCTTTTTTTCTGGGTTCTGCTCTTCATGCTGCACGTCAAGTGGGACGTAGTGCTGGGTTCTCTCAGGGGTGACAGCGAAACACTTGAAATGGGTGATCCAGTCTCATCCAGGCGTACAACTTGGTGCCTCTTTCTCTGCACAGGAGTGCAATCCCTTGCCACGTTCTTGGCCACTTCCAACTCAGCAGAGGCTCAAGACAACATGCAGGTTCTGATGGACTCTTTGAGCCGTGACAATCCAAAGTACCAGAACCAAGTCTACAAAGGCCTCGTTGCTGTGCTGCCGTGTGCCTCCCCCCGCGCTCAGCGGCTGGCTCTGCAGACACTCAGGGTCATGCAGGTGGGTAGTGGGCCTGGCTGGGGGTGAGGAGCAGTGTTAGCTCTCATGTCTGTCCTGGCATGGCAGGAGCTGGGCCAGGGCCCCGTGGTGTTGGGGGCTGCCTGGAGCAGCCGCTGCGCTTGGAGGCAGGTGGCTTGGAGTACCGTGAAGGCTGTCCCTGTCACTCCACCCTTGTTCCCCCAGGAGGTGGTGGGAGAGGTGCCCTCCACCCTTGTGGAGCCCGTGCTGACTGTGCTGTGCTCGGTGCACGTGGAGGTCCAGTACGAAGGTAGGACCTGTCCTGGGCGGTGGCCAAGGGGGTCTGGGGGAGGCTGTGGCTGC
>NW_010314788.1:1559-2237 GCF_000700745.2 Antrostomus carolinensis | reverse complement strand
TGCAGCCCTGCTATATCTATACGTTCATATCAGCCCAGCACATGGATATCTATGAGCCTAATGGATATTAGGCATTTATTGTGAGGCATTCTGTTGAACATATCACCTGCTGTTCAACATGAAAAGTTGATGTTCCACAAAGCCACAAGCCAAAAGGCTCCTTAAGAGCTGTTTTGGTGCATTGGGTAAATATACACGTGCTCAGAACAAGGGCTGTGTGGATTAATAATGTATAGAGTAAATCTGGAGGAAGAACAGCTACTGCATAGGGGCCACCTTATAAACTGTGCTCTTTGGGTGAGGCAAATAGACAGGGAAGTTGGGGGGGGGGTGGGGTTTAAAGCATAATGGGTAGGTGATAAACCAAACTCACCTAATCAACCACTGCCAGCTGCTCAAAGTATGGTAGGTAGCTGGCTTGGCACTCGGGGTCAAATTCAGAAGCATTGTGAAAGGTGATAAAGAAAATTGCTAGGTGGCATCTTGTGTTATCGTAGGTAACTTGTGTTGATGGAGTAGTGGGGAAGAAGTGGAGAGGATGAAGTGATGTGGTGGAATCCTTACCCCTTACCAAGCATCTCCCCACCCAAAACATCTATCTGGAGGTCTCTGAGTCGGTGATAGGTGTGTGCGTTGCTCTGTTGATCTTGAGGAACAGCTCAAGCCCTAACATCATGA
>NW_010314788.1:0-1514 GCF_000700745.2 Antrostomus carolinensis | reverse complement strand
GCTGAACTGCAACACGTGCAGCTCAGGACTGGGTCATTAGTGGTACCATCGTTGTTGGTTCTTCCCATCCTAATGAGCTGGGAGGTTGTGTAGGCACTAGCAGGCTGTAGGCTTCTCTTGGTGGTGCTGTAAATTGAAGGTGGAGAGCTCTGGATCAGTCAAACCTCCTCAAGGTCTATGGTTTGACCCAAACCTTGGGTCAAAAGAGGAAAAGGAAGTAAAGCTGGAAAGTTCTTGGTATCTGGTTGCAGCTTTACATCAGCTGCTGGTTTGGCAAGACCCCCATGAAAACTGATGGATGATCAATCCATCAGCAGTGGAGAGGTCTTGAGGAAAAACCCAAGGATGGTGAGATGCACATCCCCGTTTAGGGACAGAGCGTGATCCTTGGGTTGGTGGTAGGGATGTGCAGACATCAAACAGAGCTGTTGGATATGATCGATCCCTTCCCAGCTGCCAACTTTTGATGTATGGATTGTAATTGTCAGAGCTGTCAGTGGGGACATCAGGAGGGGGACTGGGGGGAACTGGTGCTTGTGGTTTGTCACCTTTTCTCAGCAGAATGGCTGGCTCAGAGCTGACTCAGAGAGTCTCTCTGGGCAGCAGCAATTGAGAGGAGAGAGAGAGACAGAGATCCAGCTGGATTTTCCAAGAGTTTGCAGCCAAATCATCTTCTGAATTGCAAAGTGAACAGCTCAGATTTTGGAAGCCTCTGAGGAGGAATAAATACAAAAAGCCAAGATATCTATTTTTTAGAATTATTTTATTGTCATTTTTTCTGCCTATAATGTTGTTTTAAGGGGCTTGTGAGTCACTTGGAGCAACAAAATGAGACATCCTTACTGCTAATGAAAATAATGAATATTTAACGAGATATTATTTATTTAGATGGTGTCAAATAGGAGTCTTGGGGTTCAGTGCCTTTAGTATTTTCTGTGGTGGACACAGGATTTTGGTCTTGATGTCCTTTTCTATGTAGGCATGTTGGTGTCATGGATAGATGTGGTGGTTTTTAGGTATCTGGAGTTGGAGAAAGGTGTGCCTTGTGAAATAGGCACCAGAAAATGGCATGTGGTGAGGAGTTTAACTGGAGTGTGTTCAAACCTAAGCAGGGTGGTTGTGGCCCAGGTGTGGCTCAGAGGAGAAGATGGTCTTGGTGTGAGGAATGAGTGTGGTTACAGCACAGAAAAAAGGGAGAAGAAAAAAAACCAACTTAATATGGAATAAAAGTAGATTTTTTGCTACAAATTGATGAGCAATTCCCTATTAAATTTACTTTTAGAGCCATTTACATAGGGGATCCAGCCCTATGGGGGGATGTTTGGGGTTCTCCCTGTGCCCATCAGCCCCCCAAAAGCAAGGGCAGGTGGTTTTTTTTTTTTTGGGGGGGGGGGTGTGGGGAATCTCCCTCCTATCAACATGCAGGTGGTGAAACTGAGGCACAGCACCACTGTAGTCACCCTGGAGGGGTGTCACCCCCTTTTCCCCAGTGAGAAAGGGCGGTGTTGGGGTGG
>NW_010314787.1:0-5143 GCF_000700745.2 Antrostomus carolinensis | reverse complement strand
ATGGGCCCAATCCTCAAGCCTGTCAAGGTCCATGACGTCTGGTCCCCATCTTCATAATCCCCACCTCACTTTGGCATTTCTATCTGCAGAGGGTTTCTGCAGCTCAATCGGTGAAAGAAAGAAACCGTAATAGTAAAACCTCAGGAAAAGCCATGCAGAGTGTGACCAAAGGTCCAGCCAGCCCCCAAGCTGGCTTTGACAGCAGCCAGCAGCAGATGGCTATGGAGGAACATCACAGCCAAGCACATTGAGATACTTTCCAAACTATATCCTAAGCTCCAGTCCTCTTCAAGCTTTTCCCAAACCAAAGACATTGCCCTGTACAACTGTTCAATGGGTTCCTCCTCCACAAATCCACCTAGGTGTCCCAGAATATCGGTGAACTTTCAGCATCCGCAGCTTTTTGCAGGAGCATTCTAGTCCATCATGCAAAAGATCATCTGCTCCTCTGCCCAGTTTCATTCATTCTGGTTCTGCTGCCAGAGAAGACAAAGAAACAACACATCATCTCCACACCACTCCTTAATTTTACAGGCTTCAGCTGCCAGGAGTCTTCTTCCCGAGCAGAGGAAGCATCGACCTACTTAGCTCCTCTCCCAGAGCCATCCCATGACCAACAGTCCCCACCCGCCTTCTTGCAGTATTTTCATGCTCTGCGCTATCATTTTGTGGATGGAAAAAAAAAAATATCTCCCCAACATCTTACTGGTCTTGGCAACCCTCCCAAATCCAGTGAGTGCTCCTCACCCATCCCTTCCCAGCACTGTGATCCCCAGGCCAAAGCAGAAATCCTGCCGGGGAGCTGCTGGCCACAAGTGGGGTGACACACACCCAACACTTCACCAGCCACTCTCCCGACACCCCAGCACGTTTTGATGACAACAGGACTGAGGACATGCTCGTGATGCTCACCACGCACATGGCAAACATGTGGCTTCACGAGCATGGACCAGCAACACCATGTGTATAGCTAGTGTGGAGGAGCTTCTGCTCCAAGAACGAAGAACTCAAAGTCTTCCTCCATCCACCCGCATCCAGAAATGGCTGCGCAGCCACCCAGAGCCAAACGCTGGCTGGACGGACAGACGGCCATTCACCCCGTTGGCCACACACCCCCAGTGACCTGGGAGAGCAGCTTTGCCGGCTCAGCATCACTACTGCGTGTTAGTAGAGGAACAACATGTAAAAAATCACCCACAACAACCCACCACAAGCGTGACAAAGCCCAGCTACCAACAGCAGACCAAGAAACGAGATGGTAACTCCTGCCAACCATGCTCTTGTCCGCACACTCACACAGATTCCACATCTTCTACCACGTTAAGGTCTCCTTCTCTGCAAAAGATGCAACCAGAGAGAAACCAATTCCTCCGGGAGCTGCAGGGAGCTTTGACACACAAGGTGAAGCAACCAGGAAGCAAAGCATGGAGGTCAACACTGCCTTGTCCTGTTGGGAGCTGGAGCTGGCACAGGACCAGGAAATGACCTTCACCACAAGCCCAGGCTCCTCCAAACAGAGAGGTTTGGACCTGCTCGGCACGACCACAGTGCCAAAGAAACTAAATCATAGAATGGTTTGGTTGGAAAAGACCATTACAATCACCTAGTCCAACCATAAACCCAGCATTGCCAATTCACCACTAAAGCATGTCCCCAAGTACCACATCTACACATCCTTTAAATACCTCCAGTACTGGTGACTCCACCACTTCCCTGGGCAGCCTGTTCCAGTACTTGACCACCCTTTCGGTGAAGAACTTTTTCCTCCTATCCAACCTAAACCTCACCTGGCACAACTTAAGGCCGTCCCCTCTTGTTCTATCACTTGTTATTTGGGAGAAGAAACCAAATCCCCATGGGTACGGCAAGGTGATACCCTGACGCACGGTGACCGCAGGCGATTTGCTGGTGCACGCTCCTCAGAAGCCAGGAACGGTTTGACCGGTGTCCTCCCATTGCCGTGACACATCACACAACCAAACCATCTTCACTCTGAACCAGAAGGCACCAGCCATACATCAGTGCTGGTCCTCAACGGTACAAGACACACGGGTTCACCATAAGCTCCCGCTCCCATGTCACAGCGTCACATCCCGGCGCAGGAGTGGCCACCAGAGCCAAGTGGCGATGCCATCTCCACCCCAACACCATTCTTACCTTCTCCGACTTCACCTTTTTCAGCTGCCGGCACTCGCTGTCCCCATCCTCCAGCTCCGATTTAACTCCCAAGGGATTGAGCGCAGCTCCCGTGTCAATCGCTATACTCCCAAGCTGCTCTGCAGCAGCAGGTTCTGTCCCCTGGCCACCATCATATTGTCCCACCCTCACAGCCAGGGCCAGGGGCTGCAGCACACTGGGCTCCTTCTCCACCGCAGCCCCCACACCCTCACTCCTTTCCTTCTTGTTTTTGGATGAGCCACCCTCCTTCTCTTTCTTTGAGCCGGCCACGCTGCGAGACGCCTTGGCCGATTTCTCCGAGCCCTTCGGGGTGACGGCAGGCACCAAGCCGCCCGAGTTCACACTGTCCCCAGAGCGTCCTTGTGCCTCCTTCTTGCCACCAGCTCCCTCGCTGGGAGTGAACAAGGAGGTCCCTGGGGTTGTCTTGCCACTGTCCTTGCCACTCTTGCTCCTTTTCGACTTGGATTTGCCCTCCTTGCCCTGCGGGCCCGGCACTGGGCTCACAAACTTGATGTTATCCGGTAAGGTTGCCACCGCGTTGGGTGCCGGGAGCCCCACCTCTTTGGAGCCCGACATTTCCAATTTCTGCTGATCCTTCTCCAAATCAGCGTCCAGATCAATGATGAGATTCCCTACGCCAATGTCCCACTCATCCCCGCTGTCATACGTCTCAACCGGGTTCGCATCAATTCCTTTCCCTCCGGAAGCTCCGCTGCTCAAGGACATCTTAGAGTTAACAGCCCCTCACGGTTCAAGGCTCTTCCCTGCCACCAGGCCCTGGGGGTCACCTAGGTCCTCGAGGGGCTTCCAGCGGTCAGGGTCTGCCCAGGTGACGGCATCGCTGCTGGAAAGGAGAGCAAAGAGACCAGGGTTACACAGAACAGAGTAAAAACCGCCAAACCTTCCCAAACCCCAAATCATGCAACACGAGGAAGCGTCCTCCTGCCACCACCTCCACGCCGGGGGCTGCTCCTCAGCCATCCCTGCAGCGGCGGCCATCTGGCACCCGTCCCTCAATCAATACCAGCCCTGGCAGGTCACGGCTCTCGGCTCCAACAAGACATTACTCACACGTTTCCCCTCTCACCATTTCCCTCAGAATTATCGAGCGCTGCCCCTGGGAGGGAGGATTGATTCTTCTGCCAATGCCACCCAGGGGGAGGGCTCCTCTCCACACCAGCCTCGTTGCGCAGAGGGACAAGAGCTGCTCATCGGGGAAGTCAAGTGCCTCAGTGGGAAATAAATCCTGAGCTCCAGAGTGCCTGTGACATGTGGGACACATCAGAGCAGTGGCTGAAGGGCAAACGGCAGCGGGAAGCACTGGGTTTCCATCCCACACCTCCAGGCAGCACAACACCATCACCTCCAGCTGCACCACCGGGTACCTCCAGCTCCACCACTGCATGCCACCAGCTCCACTGTGCTCCACCACGCACCTCCAGCTCCACCACCTCCAGCACAAGCAGACTCCAAAGGATGGGAAACCAAGGTGTGGTTGCACCAGTACTTGGTTTTAACCAGGAAGAGAGGGACCAGCTGTACCTGCCTGTGCCGTGGTCGATCCCAACAAGCCCAAAATTCCCCTCTCAGCTTCCCAGTCCCTCGCCCTCCCTGCTCTCAGATGTATCGTACGCTGAGGGGAAGAAAACAAAAAAAAGACACCCGCATGGGACCCAAAAAAATGCTGGAGTTGCTCACTGAGATTAGCTCATGGCAATTACACTGATAATTAACACATGAAACAGCTTCTTCCCAGCAGCCCGCTCTCCAGATCTCTCCAGAAATCCTTGACCACCCATTTGGATGAAGCTCCTCTCCAGCAGCACTGTCCTTCCCTTCCCCGTTAACCTCCAAGTCTGTCAGCTCCTGGTACTATTTACAAGCAACACTTCAAAACCAGGTGATTTAAAATGAGAAAGGCAAAAAACCAAACCAAAACAAAAAAAACCCCCTCAAACCAACCACCACACACACAAATTTCTTCAAACCCCAGCAGGCAGGAGCCTGGAAAGCAGCTTCATGGTGCGTTTCCAGAGATGCAAACACTGTAAAAATGCCAGAGATTCTTTCATCAGCCAGGCTGCTGCAGCCAGACCATTTTCCATCTGCTCCCCACAGCATCCTCGGCTCGGTACAGCTAATAATCCGCTCTCTGACAGGTCATTACAGAGATTTTTAAGCCCAGGAGCCGGGGGCTAGCATGCAAACTGGAAATGAAAAGCACTGACCTCTCCTTTCAGTGGCAGATAAAGTGCCGAATCAGGAGATGACTTTGTGCGCCAGAGTCGCAAACGGCTTCGTGTGTTTCTCTTACCTCCTCCTCCTCCCCCTGTCCCAGCCTCTGCTCCTCAGCCCTGAGCCAGGGTATCCAGCTCAATCCCACCAACCTGCCTCTCTGGAGCTCCCCATCAAAACACCAACGCAGCCAGCGATGGACAGCAACCATCTCATCTCCCCAGCCGGCGCGTTTGTGCCGCAGACCCACGGCGATTCCTTTGCCAGGAACAAGGTGGATGAACCAGATTTCCAGCTGGTAACAGTCCCTTCCCAGCCCAAAGTTGGGGCACAACATCCAGTCACAACCTTGGGGACACGGAGCTGCTGCCCACGACCAACACGCATGAGCTACCAGGAGAGGAGAAGGCTTGTATCCAACTCCAAGATCTGCCCACCCAAGGTTGGAGCACACAAAGACCCACGGTCAGCTCAGATCAGAGGGACAAATGGACAAGGATCTGGCCATGCAGTCACAGGAAGATGATGGACAAACCGCAGCACTGGATTGTGACAGGCACAGCATCATCTGCTCCACAACACTGGCTTGGCCAGCTCTCAGCTCACACCGGAGAACTTCACCTTACTATTTTAAATGTACATACACACACACACATATCCATAAATATTATTTATACAGATGAACTACGGAGAGCAGACGAGCAGGGTTTTGCTCTGCCACCACGCAAAC
>NW_010314786.1:37471-38816 GCF_000700745.2 Antrostomus carolinensis | reverse complement strand
GACGGCCGGACACTTTGAGAGCAGCGTGCTGCACAGCCTGCAGACCAGGCAAGCGGCTTTACCCGGTCGCAGGTCCACCTTCGGTAGGTTGCCGTCGGCCCCTCACCGTCGCTTCGGGGCGTCGAGTCGTTTCCCGGTATCCCGTTCCCCCCGGGGTGTTGGGGGTTGCCCGGTCCCGGGTTGACCCCGACGGCGAAGGAGGGGATGACTTTATCCAGGGATGGAGAGATGGTCCGGGCACGGGGGGTGTGTGGGTGACCCTGGACAGAGGTGGGGGGGGTGTGTGTGACACGAAGGGCAAAGAACACGTTTCAAAGGAGAGTAATTTCCCCGCAGGACAGAGGAGCAGAGGCCGTTCTTGGGGGTTGCCCGGTCCCGGGTTGACCCCGACGGCGAAGGAGGGGATGACTTTATCCAGGGATGGAGAGATGGTCCGGGCACGGGGGGTGTGTGGGTGACCCTGGACAGAGGTGGGGGGGGTGTGTGTGACACGAAGGGCAAAGAACACGTTTCAAAGGAGAGTAATTTCCCCGCAGGACAGAGGAGCAGAGGCCGTTCAACCCCCCAACACACCCCCCGATATCTCCTTCCCACAATATCGACTTTGTGCCTGTGCTTCAATACTTACCCTTGTGTTTAAATTCACGGGGCAGATTTATAGCTCCCTCCCTTTTAAGTTAATTTATTGTGGTAAATGAGTTTATATTTGACCAGACTCTCGGTCTCCCCATTCGCCTTCCCCCAAACAGCTCCGCAGCTGCATCGCTCTGCGGCCTTTGCAGAGACACCGAAACGCGTCCGGGCGTTGAACAATAAACCCCCCGCAATTCGGTTGCACCCACACCGGAGAGGCCTTTTAAACCCAACCCCGAGCAAATAAAACTTTGGGGATTTGATTTAAAAGGACTGTCCCTGCGCAGGGTTTATAACCCCGGGGGTGTTTCACCGACCTCCTCCTCCAGTGGGTTTTTGCAAAGTCTTTTTAAAAGCCACTTCAAGATCTCAACCGCGTTATCATCTTTACTGCGGTGAACCGAATTATCTTATCTTTACCCCAAAGAACAAAGTTAACCCGGGGAAGCAGCCCCCCCTCCCTCCTTTTTGCCTCCCCGGCTCGGCTCTTCCTCCCGTGCTGGAGGGACTCGGACGCGGTTTTTTTCCAGGATTTTCCCTTTGTCTGGGAAAAATGCGTTGAGTTGTGCGGGAAGGGATCGCCCCGGTCCTGCCGAGGGAGGTGATAGCGTGGAAATATCTTCTGAGCTTTGAATTTGGTGGTTTGGGAGCCGGAATAGTGTCCGCGTCCTCTCTGCCGTTTACTTTTGCTCTTGAATAGTGTAAACCGCTC
>NW_010314786.1:37120-37449 GCF_000700745.2 Antrostomus carolinensis | reverse complement strand
TTTTTTTTTTTTTTTTCCTTTTTTTTTTCCATTTAATTAATTATTGCAACGGTTTTTTCTTTTTATACTTTTTATATTTTAATTTTATTTTCCATTTTCCCCTTTTTAATTTTTGATCTTTTCCTTTTTCCTTCCGTTCGATCCTTATTAACACGATCGGAGATTTTTTTTTAAAAAGAGCGTATTTTTTTCTTCGGAAGAAAATAACATTTCAGGCGGAGGAAGTTATTTTTAAAAGATGGAGAAAAGCGGCAGGAAGAAAGAGACCGACTCTCAGTCGGGGGGGTTCTCGGTTTTGCTCCGCGCTGCCCGTTTGCGCGGGGCCGCGC
>NW_010314786.1:904-36997 GCF_000700745.2 Antrostomus carolinensis | reverse complement strand
GGCCGGGACCCAGCGGGTGATGCTCCCCCGGGGCCCCCCGGGCCCCCCGCAGCTTCCAGCCCGGCCGATGCGGGGACAGAGGAGCCGCAGCCCGGTGATGCTCCTTGGGCATCCCGAGCCCTTATCCACCGGCCAGCGACCAACGCACCTGGATGGAAGTCAAGGAAAATCGCCCCATTTTGTCCCCCCTCCATCCCTCTGATTTATTTTTGCAGCGCCCAGCACAGGGTGACACTGTGCTCTCCGGCTGATGGGGTCCCAGGGGAACCCAGCCACACTCAGCCCTTTCAGGGAAGCAATAGGGGAATATGCTATCTTTGAGCAAAATATTAAAAGATTGATTTTAATATTTGTGGATGGAATGTAGTGTTCTGATCCACCCTTTGTAGGGCGAACATAAACTCCCCCCAGGCAGGGATTGTACCTTGCAGAGGAGTAGTGGGGCACAGGGGATTCGGGACCCTGTCCCACAGGGTGACCCTCTGTGGTGGGGATGGCTCCTGACCCCCACACCTTGGGTTTTTCTTCCAGAGTACCTGGAGGAGTTCCCCGGGGACGGCCGGGAGTGCGTGAACTGCGGGGCCATGTCCACGCCGCTCTGGAGGAAGGACGGCACCGGGCATTACCTGTGCAACGCTTGTGGGCTCTACCACAAAATGAACGGCATCAACCGGCCGCTCAAGCCACAGAAGAGGCTGGTAAGAGGGGAAAAACCCCAGGGATCCCCTGCTCCACTCGGGGGGTGGCTGGAGGGCAGGAGCTGGGGGGGCAGTAGCCGTGTCTGTGCTGTCGGGGTCTCTGGATTTGTGTTAGGGCCTGTTTGACCCTTGGTCATCCCACAAATGAAACGCCATCAACATCAGCAGAAGCCTCTGGTTGGGGTGCAGAGCTGGTGGGGGTCAAGAGAATGGGATGAATTGCTGCTGGTGGGCAACAGGGACCAGAGGGGTCCTGGGGCTGCACGGAGCAGCTGCACCAGGCCTGGGGCTCTGTGGGCTTCCCCCAGCTCCATTCTCGCAGTGAGCACGTTGCTTTTTATTCTACGATAATAATAATAATCACTATTTCCTAGTTCTTCATGCAGACACATGGTCTAGGCAGGGTAGTTGAAGAGGAGACAGGGCTGATCCTGAGCTGGGCCAGGCATCCTGCGATGGGAGCAGGTTGGGACCCAGTTCCTCCAGTACTAAAGAGGAAATTTGGGGTTTGGTAGTTCTCAGTTTCCCAGTTAAAACATTAATTCTCCACAACGTGATATTTGGCTTCCTCCAATTGGGATCCCATCGTGAGAGAGGAAAAGCACCTCCTTTTATTTTTTTGTAGAGTCGCTTTGGGATGTTTAAATTTGGTGGTAACAGTTTGGGTTTCAGAGCCTGTCATCAGAAGCTGTCATTACAAACAGGATGTTTGTCGGAGCTGTGCTGGGGAGCAGCCGGGAGCTCCTTTTGCTTTCACTCAGGGTGTATTCTTGCAGTTATTTTTTTGCATTGCAAAACAAATTATTAGCAATAACCTAACAGTGATGAGTATCTGTGTAAGAAAACCATAAAAAAAAACCCAACCAAGCAAAAAAAAAAGTTGGGATTGAGCAAGATGTTTCATTCTAATTCCAATCCCGGAAATGTGCCTCTGGATTTGCAAAATTAAATGAGCGGTGGCTCCATGGAAAATCACCATTTTGTTCATCACGTCAAAATCGAGGCATTTCTGTGAAATATTTTGCATTATCCGACAGGATTTGCCTGTCTCACCAAAACCCTCCCAGTCCCCTTTAATGTAATGACATTAAATCTGCCCCCGGCTCTGGTCGCTGCTGTGCTGCGAATCTCCGAGTTACGCTGCTGATTTCTTCAGAGCAAACACGATCCGTGGACCGAGAGATCAGTGCAAACCAGTTTAAATCCAATTCCACATTTCAGACTGGATTTAAAATGTGATGCTGGATGAATTTCCAGGGTTGGTTGGTTTTTTGTTTTTTTTTTTTTTAACAGCTTATCCTCAAGGGAATTGGAGAAGTTTTGCTGTTTAATTGTTTTATTATTGAGTGTTCTATTTGGGTGCGTGGGAAGGGAGCCAGCCCCTTGCCTGCGTGGTACAGGGACCCCAAGCTCCCTGCCTGTTCCTCTGTCTTTGCTGCCACAGCCCCACATGTAGCACCTGTGAGGCATTTTTGGTCAAACATTTCAGCAAAGTTTTCTAGTGGAGAACACTGGTTTGTAGAATTAAGACCGTTTCCCAAGGACAAGCAAATTTTAGTGGGAATTATCAAAGCACTTCAAAACTTTTATATTATTTTTTTTTGTCTATCGATACAATAATGATAAAACTCAAATGAAAGAGCTGATTCTTATCCAGGGGAAACATTTCGGTGAGGCTGAAATACCTGAGGGGATTTTTTTTTTAATGGATTAGAAAAAGGGGCTGTGATTTTTTACTTTCCCTCCTGACTTTACAATGAAACATTTCAAAATCTTGGATTTTCCCAAGGGTTTGAAATATCATGTTGCAACAAGTTCTGTCCCATTGGAAGAAGGGGGACCCACTGATGATGGGCAACGGGGTGCCAGGTGTACTCTGCAAATTCACTACCAAGGGAGCAACTTGAACTCTTGTGGCTTGGGATATTTCTTCCCCCAATGATTTCCATGGCCGGGGATGTCTTCCCTGCTCATAACCTCCCTGCACGGGCTGGGTGGGAGCAGAGCGGTGACCACGGTGACACACCGTTGCTCTAGGAACGATGAAATCGGCTGTTTCACAATGTGGTGAAATACAGACACGAGGAGGAAAAATGGTTGCTTTTGTCCTTTACGTGATGACCTTTGTTCTGTGCGTAGACGCCGCGCTGGGAGTTATTCTGACTTCTGCTTTCACAAAGCAAAGTCCCACTGAAAGCCCTGGAGAACGCAACGTGGCCCAGGTCACACCACGGGACTGCTGTCCTGCAGCTCAGTAGCGCTCAGCCCGCTCGTGCATGGGAGAGGGTGAGCAATAGTGGTGTAGTTTCCAGTTCATTTTTTGGGTTTTTTTGTGGGGTTTTTTTTTTTTTTTTAGGTAAAGGCAATATCCCCTGCATGGCAGGGACAACTGTTCCGCTACAGCCCGTGTCTGGATTCACAGGGCTGTGGCTTTCAGCAGAAAGGATTTATCTTCCAGGAGGACGGGAGCAGCACTTTATTTAACTTTATTTTAGGCAGTATCTTTTTTCTAGCCAAAGTTTCTTGGCACGTTTCACGAGAAGATACCTTAGACTCAGTCCTAAAAGCCAAATCCCTTGTACCATCCAGGAGCAGTTGCTGGAGGTGGATGGCTCCATCCTTGTGCGTGTGATTCCTCCGTGTAGGAGCAGAGCTGTGCCGTGGGTGCAGAGCTGGGGGCAGATGGAGCAGCTGTCCTGTGCTCAGCAGCTCCCACATCATCCTATATTTTTTCAGCCTCTCCTTTTTTACAGTTTGCAATGCATAGTGGGTTTGGTGACACTTTGGGGAAGGGTGGGGATGGGACTGATCACAGTGGTGAGACAACCTGACAGGACCCTAGAGCCATGCAGTGTTCATGGTGTGTGCGTTGGCTTTCTCCTGGCCGTCAGTTCTTGCTGCTCTCTTGTCCTCCAAGGTACAGGTTTCATAGAATCATTTGCCCGTAGCCACGATGGCAAAGACAAATCACAGACACTGCTGGTTTTGGCTCTGAGCCTCGGGTCTGCCCGCTTTCAGGAGCTGAGTGTGGGTATCTCAACACGCGTTGCTGCAACCTCTTTCCTACCAACACCACCTCCTCCTGTCCTGCTGGCAAGGGGGACAGAGAAGCGTTGATTAAATCTGAGGGTTCAGAGATTTCTTTTTCCTGTGAAACCCTGAGGTTTCATTTCCACTTTTGAAAAGGAGGTGCAGCAAAGTCTCTGATGGCTTTAGGCTCCCTCGGAGGAACCTGCCTTACTGGCTCTGAGTTTTTTGGGCTCTCCAGGCAGCACTCACACCCGGTTGATTCGATAGGCACCAACTCCCCATTCCTTGGGCTTATCAGCAGCACTTGGCTGTCAAGCCTGGTCTGAGAAGAGTTTTTGTTTAAGTGTACACTGCATTTGTATAAATAAACACTGGAGCACAATGTTGAAGTCAACAACTTCCTAGACAAGGTCAGAACGGTACAAAGGCAGCCGGGTGGAGGCAGGCAGAAATGCATTTTCTTTTAAGGGAACTGCTGGGAAACCAGCAATAACGTATTGTCCCCTCGTCCTTCAGTGAGCAACAGTAGCCTTGACTGTCTCTTTCTTGCTACACTGGCAGGTTGTGGTGCAGGGTCAGGTTCTCGCAGGGTTACTTGGGGTTTAAATTGTCATATTTGGTCATGGAGGATGGTTTCTGCTCTCCCTGGCTGTGTGAGGAGAAGGCAGCCCACAGAGTGATGTGCAGAAGATGCAGAAGGCACATGCTGGTGCCCCAGCAGAAAGCCCATGAGCAGGTGACACAGTGCTGTCAGGGTGAGCAGAGCTCTGTCAGGGTTGGCATTGCCCTTGGGCCACTGGAGCCACAGGTCTCATTGCCACCTCATCTGCAAACCACAGACAAAGCGTTGTATGAAATGGGGACAGTGTGTCCCTCCCTCCCAGGGACCTGTGGTGGCCCAGAAATCTCGGGGCTTTCCAAAGGGCTTTGTGTTGACCTTCCTCCATCTGCAGGTGATGACAGATCTCACCGACCCATGCCAGGCACAGTTACCCCAGGGCTGAGGGACTCCAAATTCCCCTCCACACCCGCAGCAGGAGCTGGACCTCAGAGTCCTTGCACCCATCGGGTGCTTGGCACCTCCCTCTGCTCCCTTCAGGGCTGAGGTCCCTCCTGGTCCCAGGGATGAACGGCACAGCCACAGCAGCTGGAAGGCTTTAAGGAAGCTCTGTAGCTGCTCCAGGATCTTGCTGTGACACCATGTTCCATATCAGGGACAAGGATTGCTGTCCCCTCCTCTGTGCCAGGCTTGTCAGCTCACACCTCGGTGTATTATTATTTTTGCCTGGTTATTTCTTGAAAGCTAAATAATTTCCAAAGCAATACTGTTATTTGCAAATAGTTGCTGAGACCCCTTTGCTGAGCAACGAGTGAATCAAAGCTTGGGCATGTCACTTGCATCTCTTGAAACTCAAAGCTGATCTTTATTTGACTGCTAACCTTGTCAAAACATTTCATTTTTATTCCTGCTCTTCCCACCCCATTCGTCAGATTGCTCAGTCATGATATCAAGCAATAATGGAAGAATAAACAAACAGGGAGTTCTTTATTGCCCCCATCACCTATCGTCTGCCTTTGAGAAGAACCAAAGTGATCTTTCTCAAGGCTGAAGAACAAATTCAAACACCTGAATGCAGAGAGCCTGTGATATTACTGATGTCACTGGTGTCTTATACTTGGTGAAGTCTTTTGTTAAACCAGTTTCAATACCTGGTGTTAAGTGACTTTCAAATGCAATGCCTATCGAGCTGACAAATCTGTAGAGAGACTTGTGAATTTTCCAGTGGCTTGGAGTACAGTTGTCAGAAATGAGTTTGCTGCTTCTGCCAGAATATTTTCCTTCTCCATTTGGAATTAGTAACATTTCAGAGCCAGCAATCACTGCACTCACAAAATATGTCATTAATTAATGTTTGCACGGTGTTTCTGCAGCCTGTAAGAGAACAGATTATCTGCAAGACATGCAAAGAATAACCTCCTTGGTCCCATCATGGGCCAGTTCACTTTGGTTCTGCTCAGCTCAGCAAATTGATTCCAGTTGTCTCAAACCAGAGATTAACTGGGATGTTGCTAACTGTAGTGGCAGTTGAGAGTGCAGAAAAAGAGGAATTCACTTAAAACACGAGGAGGATTTTTTGCGTGCTTAAAGCCTGGCTGGCATTTTCCATTCCTTTCTCCATCTGAGTGGATCTCCTGGAGGAAAGTTGTCTGTGCTCTGAGTCCTGATCACTTCCAGCAGATTTATTGGAAGTTAGTGAGAGAGTTACAAGGATATTTGCCAGTTTTATCAAGCTCAATAAAAAAAAAAAAAGGACTTGCAATTTAAAGTGATCTCATTTGAATGTAATTTCTTTGATCTGAATTTGGCTATCGTGTGTGTTTCACATTTTCCAGGAACTTGGTGTAATTGAAAATTTGATTTTTTATATGAAAGGAAATTTCCCAATTAATCATTCTATATGTGCATTCACATGTTTCTTTGCTTGTTTTTTAAGTCTTCATCTAGACGTGCTGGCCTATGTTGCACTAACTGCCACACAACCAATACCACCCTCTGGAGAAGGAACGCCGAAGGGGAGCCCGTCTGCAACGCCTGCGGGTTGTACATGAAGCTCCATGGGGTGAGGAGTGCGTCCACACTGGGAAGGACCCTTTGGGTGCTGGGATCACCACCCAGCAGATCCAAGATATTGAGTCTGGATGGACCAGCCTCTAGACTGGACACAGAAGAGCCGTAACTCAGTCCTGTTTCACTAAACAGTTAAAAGCTCAGTCTACTGAGGTTCTCCAGAATAAGGCTAAGGGGGTACTGGAACACTCTCAAGAGGCACCTGTATAGAGGAGAGATTTCTGACCCTTGGTGGCTCTTAATTAGGTTGTTTGCCAAGTTACTCCCCAAAAAGAAAGCTTACCAGGCTCCAGTAGCTGGATACTGAAGCTCCTCAAACCCAGACTGGAGATAAGGAGCCTATTTCTTCTAGATGTGGTAATTAAGAATGTGTAAAGGATGCTGAGGAGTCCACATGGAGGCTGGCTGGTAACATTTATCCACAGAGGATAGGAACTGTTGGTAACATGTCCATCAGCCAAAGAGGAGACTTCATCCCTCCATACTGTCCTCTTCAAACCTCTGCCATAAAGGTTAAAGTCTCTTTATCCCATGACCATTCCCTCTGAGCCATGTAGGCTCCCAGTCTGTCAGTATAATTTAAGAGGGTCCTGTCATAAAGGTCACTAATAAATCAGGAAAAGGAAAATAGGAAATAAAGGAAAAAACAAAATTTGTGGGAAAGCCTTAGCTGTTAGCCTTATACATCTTCCAGCCAAGGCCTGTTGCAGAGAAAAATAGCACTTAGTGAAGGACAAGGACTTTAGGTGCTTTGCATGAGCTACAGCACATAAATAGAAGAGCAACACGTGTGTGGGAAGGAGCTATGCAAAATACAATATTAATGATTCCAAACTTTATCAATGTCAAGGTACCACGACCTCTGGCCATGAAAAAGGAAAGCATCCAGACGAGGAAAAGGAAGCCTAAAAACATTACCAAAGGCAAAACCTCAACAGGTACAGTGCTGCTTTGATCCAACACAGGGGTATGGAGCACAATTCACCTCAACGTGTCTTCTGCAAGAAATTGTCATAATTAGAAAAGAATATTGTGATTTATATTTTTCTTTGATGGTTGCTTTGGATGTAGGGTCTGTATTTTTGCATAGACCTCAGGTGGAAGGAAGGTGCTGGGTGGGAAACCTCACTGCTGTCATATACCCTTGAGTTTCCTCTGCACCAAGGGCACCAGCTCCAGCCCAGCAGAACTCATGTTCAAGCAGATCCGGGCTAAATTGAGTAATGAGAAAAAAACAAGGCTAGGAATGGTGTATTAAAGAGTCAAGGGGAAGGTATTATGGTGCATTCAACATTAGCCCATCCAGCCTCTATCAGGACCAGCACTGCCAGGCTGTGAAAGGCGGCTCCTCCTCCTCCATCAACATCTTGGCAGCCAAATACAAAGCCTTACCCTGACAGAGATGTGGTGGAGAAGGGAAGAGTAGTGTCATGCCATGAGATGTGACAGTAGATATTAAAAAATAGATTTCCTTAAGAGTAGATTTGCATCTATATTGCTTCATCATCCTGTACCAACTGTCTTCCAGGGTCTACGACTTCGGCCACTAACTCCCCTTCTTCCATTACGAACTCAGACAGCACGGTCACTTTAAAGTCAGAGCCCAGCACGACCTCGCAGTATCCCGGACAAACCATCGTCTCGGTGTCCCAGGTAAGGCACAGGGGCCCACAGCCATCAGCTGCCAGGGTGGATGCTCCACACACCTCAGTAGTCGCTGATCTGGAGGACTTTGATGAGGCTAAGCAGTTAGTTCATTGCATTGGGGGCCTCCAGCCTGATGGACTGCCTCAGATTGAGGAAAGGAGGAGTGTGAGCCAAAATGTTGCAGACCAGGAAGGGTTCCAGCCTGTTGGCTCCCCATCAGCTCTTCCATCTTGCAGTGAGGAACTGGGAGGTCCAAGCCCTGCTGCCACAGAGGCGAATGGTCGAGACCTGGCTTTGGCACAGAGCTGGGTTTGTTTCCCATCTCCGGCCATGAAATCCTGGGAGTTACAACCCTGACAAGTTGGTGGGATCAGCCCAGGGTGGAAACCTCTGTAGCTCCCAAGAAAAGGCTCCCTGGACATATGTTATGTGTGCTTTATAGCCCTGAGGTGCTCAGCACTGACAGAGCTGTAATGCTGTCAGAAACCCCAGACTGCAGGGCTGTACTTCTGCCCTGAGGATTTCTTTGGGGTGAGTTGCTATTTTGTCTTGTCAGAGGAAAAAAAATGGCTCTAAATCAACCACCACATCAAAATTTTGTGACCCAGCACTATCTTTATGCTGGGTCTAAGGCCTTCCCAAGCTGGAGATGTGTGCATGGAGGAGAAGCTCAGCTCCAGCACCCAAGAGCTTGGCACTGTGCCAGCCGTGCTGTATGGGAGAGGAGAATTTTTGGCTGAAGACGATAAATCTGATTTGTGCTGTGCTCTTAGAAAATATACACGTGCCTAGAGATCTCCAAACTGAATATGTTTAGTCAATAAATAAATGCAGATGGACCTCAGGATGCCTCCTCTCTGCTTGGTGCTTGTACTTGCTGGGGATGGAGCACCTTGATGCCCAGCTCCAGGCTCCTCCAAAGGGCAGCGCTAGCTTCAGGAATAACCCACCCTGTTCATAATCCATCCTAATCCTACCACCACGTTACAACAAGGGGGAGAGTGACCCGTTGGCTAATAACAGGCTTTCTAATGACTTTCCACTTCCCTCCCCGGAGCAGGCACAGAGCCAGTCGGACGAGACGCTGGCCGGCAGCCACGGCGAGTTCAAATATGAGCCCGAGGACTACACCTTCTCCCCCACCACCATGGCCCCACAGCCTGGGCTGAGTGTGCCGCTCCGGCAGGACTCCTGGTGTGCCCTGGCACTTGCCTAGAAACCCCCAACCTCCAGCAAAAAGCCTCGGGACCAATGTTTTTGGCTGGCCCTGCAAATGGACAATGGGCAGGAGGACAGGCTGCCCCAGCGCTTCGGGACGGCGGCACGTCGAGCGGCCGGAGGACAGGTTTCTCTCGGAGGATGCACATGGAAAATGCTGGCTGGATGGGTCTGGGATGGCCCTGCTGTGGCACCAGCTCCCCAGAAATCTCACCCTCAGCTGGAGAGACCCAGGGTTGCCTCCCCAAGGCTGGAGCCCTTGGACCACCTCTGTTTTCCTGGGGAAAGCCTTCCTCCTTTGAGATGAAACCAGCAAATAAAAGCATCCCAGAATCTATGTTTATTCGCAGTGATTTCTCCCTCCTATGACTCCTCTGTGTGCAATTTATTCCACTTTCCAATAAAAACTGTAATAACATGGCACCAAATAACTTAATTTTATTAAAATGTAAACTGTGTGGCCTCTCTTATGTTTTATTTGCCACAACAGGAAGAAAAGAGTAAAAAAAACAAAAAAAAGCAATGGTTGTTTTAAACATTTACTGTTTTATATATATAAAAAAAAGATCATCTCTATAGAGTGTTAGCTTCTGAAGTGTTTAGCATATCAACACTGAGCTGATGAGTCACACATGAAATAAACACGCTGCTCTTCCCTTTCCAGCTCCAAACAAAGATTTTTTTATTATTATTATTTTAGGCAAACTACATGACAAAAATGGTCAAAACTTCCCAATAATAAAAAAAAAATACTGAAATGCTGTTTTTCTTTTGTATTTCCTGATTGGTTTTGATATTGCCAAGTCTGAGCATTAAAAAATCAGAACTTAGTCCTCCAAAAGTTAAGAGAAAGGTTTGAGGGATTGAAAACTAAAGGATGTGTTAGAAGTGTATTTCTTTGCATCCAGTTTTGGGGCTATTTTGAGTGGAGGATTTCCAGCTCTCAACCATGCAGGGCAGAAATTCCTTTTTAATTATTTTAACGAAAGCCAAGCAGAAAATAATTTCTTGGAGCTGAGCTGTAGCAAGAGATCATCAATGATGCAAAACCCACATCATATTTCCAAAACCTGGCAACAGCAAGTTTCTACAGCTTCTTGGAGTTGTCCCAGGGAGGATGGTGATGGAGAGATATGCAAAGGGATCCTGAAGCTCCAGAGGAGCCTGGGGGTGAGGAGAAGACCATACCAAGGAGGGGAGATGGGTGGGAAATGAAGGGCGAGCAAGGTCATTAAGTTACTTCTATGGTCTGCTTTATTTGTTATTTCTAAATAAAATCCCCAGTCTGGATAGACAACTATTTATGGCCAGGAAGCTGTCAAATAATAGTTCCTTAATATAGAAGTTGACCTGTCCAGGGCTTCCTGGAGCAACTCTTCCTCTTGTCAGAAGAGATGGATCGCTTGATTTTTATTATAAACAACAAGCTAAAGATGATCAGGGAGAGTGAAATCTGACATCAAGTCAGGACTCAGATGAGATGGAGGAAAGTGCTCTCCACCATGCAACCCTTACTAGAAGGAAGGAGATGCTCCAGGCACTGGGGAGCACCAGTCCCCTCCAGTGCTGCCATAGCTCAGCCTCTGGTCCCTCAATGTAGTCCTGTGTGGGCATGGGGAGGTTTCAAGCGACCCTTTTATCCAAGCCCATGGATGAAAACTGTCTTTGGAGGAGTTTTTCTTGTGCCTCCAGAGCTTTATTAGCACCTTGCATGACGCCAAGCTCCAGTGCCAGGGCAGGGGCTGTCACGAAGGGGCATCCATCCAGCTTGGCAGTGGCACAGCGTGTTTGCACAGCCGGGCTCTCACCATGGATCCACATCTCCACCGTTTGTTTTTCCACTCCCTGGCCTGCCAACATCCGCAGCAGAGCCAGGCACAGCCGTGCAGCGGATAAGTCAACAGCACGGGGCTGGTGGGGTGACACCGTCCCCAAATCCAGCCCAAACTGCACCTCTGGGAGTCAGGAAAATGGGTGGTGTGGCCCAGGCTCTGGAGACCTGCAGGCGCCCAAGGTGACGTGTTGGGACAGGGGCGGGCAGGAGGGAGCAGGAGCCCTGGGTGTAGCATGAGTAACGCTCCCAGGCAGCTCCCCAAACCCCAAGCTTGGCAAGCAAAAAAAAAAGTCAACGCTACACAAGTCATGGCAAGATGATTTCTACAGACGATGGCAGGGGGTCCTCGCTTTTTCGTCTGCATGACCCCAAGGGGGAGAGTTATTTTAAAGGCAAACAAGAAGACCCAAACAATGCCAAGATGTTGACACCAGTGGCTCCAGCGGTTTTATTTATTGCCTGTTGGTAACTGTCGACCGGGCGTCGGGATGCTCCGGGGGCTGGTGGCTGACGAAACGAGGCAGAGTGACAAGAAGTGAAACAACCGGGACGTGTGTAATTTTTCCTTCCTTCTCGTTTCCTGCACTCACTGGACAGCATCAGCCATGAGGCTGGTTTTTCATTTCTCAGGGTTGTCTTCCAACCTTTTGCTCCCCTCCCTAAAGCAGGAGCCATCCCCATAGACTTCTGTCTCCTGGTCAGCTTCCCCAGGGAGGGGATGTTTCCTTTCCTCCTGGTCCTTGCACCCCCAGAGGAATCAGCATCCTGGGAAGCCCACCCTGTGCAGGTCCCAGCCTTGCAGACACCATATCCAGGAGGACTCATGTAATTTCTAGCCATTACCTTCCCAACCTGTCATTTGAAGACTTTCCTTAGGAAGTCCACATCCCTTTGCAGTCCCCATTATGTGGCAAAGAAAGAGAAGCATCTGCCCCATTAGGTGTGAACAAAAACCACAGGAAAATTTGAGTCTTCCCAGCTCATGCTACATCCTCAGTCATGCTCCTACAGCCTCCAGGTGCCTGGTTGCACAGCCCAGCTCCCCAAACCCTGTGTGTTGAATGCTTGCGGTGGCGATAGAGGAGGTTGGACTCAAAATAGAGGTCAAGGAGAATCAGACTCCACATATGACCTGGAAGTCATGGGCTTCCCATACAGTATCCGCTGTCCTGCCCTGCCTGGCTCCAGCCAGCAGGCAGGAGATGCTTTTGGCCAGACCCTGCCCATGCTGTGCCACCACCACCACCTTCTGTGACTGGGCTCATGCCTCCCTGCCCCATCCCCAGACGAGGCTGATTTGCAGACACACTTTGGAGATCACCTTTTACTTCTCTTTCCCAAACCTTTCTCAGTCTCCTTGGTGCTCTCTCCCCTTCCCAGGCATGGTGTGTATTTGCTTTCCTACAGGTCTGGTGGCTTGTGGACAACTATTATCTTCACTCTTGTTGTACAGCTGCCTCAGAGCTATCAATTGCCTTTGTTCAAAGGTCACCTGCCGAGATGATTTTACAACATGACTACCATGATCTGTTCCATTTTGCACTTTATACTGATGCCACGGTGATCTTTACCAAGTCAGCGAGTGAGTAATGAAGCACTTGAGCCTATAAACATGTTGTTCTTGTTTATGATCATATTAATAACACAATAAAATCATTGCTCATCCAGTTTCTTTAAAAAAATAAAGTTTGTTTCTTTTTGTTTTCATAGAACGATAGAATGGTTTGGGTTGGAAGGGACCTTAAAGATCATCCCCTTCCAACCCCCCTGCCATCAGCAGGGACACCTTCCACTAGACCAGGTTGCTCAAAGCCTCATCCAACCTGGCCTTGAACACTTCCAAGTGCATTTCCATGTGGTTTTCTGCATGGAAAATGGAAAGTTGTAGTTTAATTTTTGCTGGGAGCTCTAAAGCCCCAGATTCTCTAACAGGGTGTTACTTTTACATTGGAGCACAGAGAGACATCATTTTTTCTTCTTTGCACACAGAAGTTTTCAGCACAACTTGTGTGGCAGCTCAGCTGCTGACCAGGTTCTGCCTGATCTGCAAACAGCACCCAGCTGGCAGATAGATTTGACTCTTCCTTTGCACAGGCTTTGGTGATCCATCAGGTGAAGGTGTGCACCCAAGTCAGTTGGTTAGGCTGATTTGTGCCACCTGAGGAACATGCCCATCATGGTTATAAGAGGATTAGGGGACAAGCTTCTGCTTCTTGGTCCTGGTGTCTGGCAAGTTGATGGAGCATTGTGTAGATCCAAGGGGATTTTTCATGGAAATGAAGGTGGAAGCAAGGCTGGGAAGCCAGGTAAAACATTTCTAGGGGGGCTGGTGGGGAGATAGGGGTTCTGTGTTTGGTTTTTTTATTGCTCTGGAGGTGCTTGGTGGTACAGACACAAATTCACTGTTACTTCCCAGTCTTCATCCAGCTTCCCTGCTCATCTCCAGTGCTTTTTATTGCTAAGTTGGTTGTGCACCAACCAGGAAAACAGCTCATGTTGCTTTCCAGGTCAATGTGCTGCAGTAATTAAATGTCTGAGGTATTTACTTGTGCAGAAACTAAACCAGAGCTGAATATTCAATCTCACCATTGTATGCATAGAAGAAGAAAAACAGTGCTGCTCCTTTCATCACATCAGGTGGTCATTCTTGGAGAAAGCTTTGAGTCCAGTGGTTGGTAGGAGTGGTGTCTCCAAGAACCTCTTCTGTTCAGCATCAAATTTACATTGAATAACCCAAAAGATGCTTTATGAGGAGCAGTAACACCTTTCACAGAGTGGTTTTATTTCAAGGAAGCTCATCCTCAAGGGGAAGTTTGGTGAGAAGCAGCAAATACCAAAAAGGATCCTGTTAAAAGGAGTTTATGCCCATATCCTGTTGTCTTCTCTGAAAAACCCAGATCTTGTGTTTCAGCAAAATTTCTGCCCAAGAGTATCACCACAGGTACCATGCCATGGGTGCAGTAGCTCTTGAGAGGAAAGAATAGGTGAAGTTGTGGACTGTCTATATGGTCAAACTTGGGAAAAAAACAGCTTTATCTACAGTGTCATTAGGAAATTCATTAGTATTGGAATTTAAGGAAAGATTTTATAACAAGCATTTCCACAGCAGTATTAAATGTGGCCAAGAAAGACCTTGACTACTGTGGTGTTTGAAAATGTTGGAGCCTGAGCAGCCTCCAAGTCCAGTTCCTCAGCTAGTGCGAGGTAACAGTGCTGAACCTGTCTTCCATATAAACATTTAACCTCATTAACAGGATACTATTTACATTTCCTGATGATCTAGAGGAAAACAGGCGAAAGTGGGAAAATTTTATCATTAAAGTAGAAAAATCTGTTTTGCCTTGGGTGTAAAATGAGCTGCTTCATGCCAGTGAAAGCTTTGGGAGCCATCATCTCAGGGATGAGTGCCAAATAAGAGCACACATGGGGGAAAGGATGGATAGGAAAGAGCAAAGAGTGCTTCTTACTACTTTTTTCTTCCAAACCAAGCAAGTGGCTTAAAGCAAATGCTGATGGAAACTTCCAGCCCTTCTCCCAGTCTCACCTGTGCTCACATTTCCCCTGTTCCAGGGCAAGGCATGGGATTGACCCTCCTGTGGGATCACCCAGAAGATTGAATGGGAGGAAAGGAGAGGTGGGCACAGACAGGACATGGAGCAGGGCTCTAATGTGGCTGTTATTTCAGGTGTCGGTATCATTCTTCCCATCTGTTCACTCTTTGCTTGTAATAAAGAAGAATAGCTCCAGCTTGTGAAATGAATGGAAACGACGGGTATTTAACTGCAGGAGCCCACAGTAACATCTGACTGGAGAGCTGCTTGAGCTGCTTTTAGTGATATGGCTTTAGAGAGCTGGGAAGGAAAATAATGCTGGAGACACCCCTGCTCCATGGGTGAGAGGAGGACTAAGGTGAGAGCCAAGGTGGAATCAGCAGTGTTAATAATTTACCCTGAGTGTGGTGAAGGCTGTAACAGACACTCTGCATCGGGATCTGCAAGCATAAATGTTAAATGGGGAAGCTGCTGCTCAAAGGGCACCATGAAGTGGCCTTTTGGGGAGGCAGTTTATTCAGATCCACCTTTGTTTGCTTTGTGGCAGCAGGTTCCTGTGCTGTGGTGCTCTGTTACTGGCAGGGACATGGCTGTGGGACAGCATGGATGGGGACTGCAGGGTGATAGCCACTCCTGAGCCTGACCTTGACATCTTTCCTCCCTTATTAATAATGGCTCAGCACCAAACAGGAGCAGAGGGCTTCCACAGCAGTGATGGCTAATGGTGAGCATTCAGAGATAACAGTGGTGTTTGAGCCTCACTCCATGGGAATTTGTTTGGAAGGGTGTAAACTTGCTTTTCTGCTCTCCTGCAGCCTTTAAAACCTATTATATAATTATGGATATAATATGTATCTCTTATTTATATATTTAATTTTAAAGTTATAATAACAAGGCAAGAGTTTCAGTTCCATTTGTGAGTTCAGTTCATTTCAGTTCCTTTGAGGGTGGTGAGACACTGGAACAAGTTGCCCAAGGAAGTTATGGATGGCACCTCCCTGGAAGTGTTCAAGGCCAGGTTGGATGAGGCTTTGAGCAACCTGGTCTAGTGGAAGGTGTCTCTGCTGATGGCAGGGGGGTTGGAAGGGGATGGTCTTTAAGGTCCTTTCCAGCCCAAACCATTCTATGATTTGGGATTGACTTGGCACTCGAATGTAGCTGAACATGTTGCCATCACCTTGCTTCCACTGGAAGAGTGATAAATACAGACTGTCATTCCTCCATAACCAAGTTCATCCCAGTCTGTAGCAACCCTGATCTCACTGTCTTTAGCTGGGATTGCTGGCTGCAGCAGTGCTCCAGGTTCATGCCCCAAACAAGGCTTTCCCTGGGAGCAAATCCTTCCTGTGTGTTGAGGCACCAGAAGGATCTTGCAGTCCCACAAGAATCTGTAGAAACCTCATGAAAGAAAAGCTGCAGAAAACCCTTTACTCCCATAAGAGTAAAGGGACAATGTTCCTGGACCTGTTTCTCTTTGGTACATCCCAGAGCTTGCTGCTAAATTAAGCCTTGAATCCACAGAAGAGTCTATGAGCATGAGACTTGTGTGCCAGCGTGGCCCTGTGCTCTGCATCCAGGGTAAATATACCTGCAGTGCCTGTGGCTCCCAGAAAAGTCTCAAAGCATGGGAAGGCTGTGTAGCTTCTCTTGGAGGAGTCTGAGGACCCAGCAAAGCTGTTCCAGGAGTGTCTCTCCCTTCAAGACAGTTGGTCTCATCAGTATTCCTACAGCAGGCTTTCTCCACGCCCAGCAGTGATTGACAGTGGCTTGAGCTTTGCTTTTAAATCATGCAGCTTTGCCTCATATTAAAACATGATTAGAAAGGATTTAGCAATTTAAAATATTAATAATGGATAACTCATTTCTGAGCAGCAAGTTTTAATAACAGTGCTCCTTCTTGGATGGGCTCTGCTCTGAGGTCATTGACTTTGACATTGCTGCTTGCCCTTATCTTTAAAGAAGATGCAGAATTAGCCTCCATGTTGCTTCCTTTACTGTATGGGGTGCCCTGGGCACCCTCATTTCAGAGCTGGGGTTGTCTTTGCAGTGTTAATGACAATAAACCTGGGGAGAGAAGAGCCACATCTGCCCCATCACCTTGAAGTCACATGGTTGGGTGAGCATGCGTAGCACCCTCGGGTGCTCATGAGAGGGAGGGCTTGACCTGCCCTTGTCTCCTACGCCTGGAAACCCATACCTATGTGCAAAACAAAGTTGCAGACAGGAAAAGCACTGCCTTGTACAGTTTTGGGGGGAAACAGTGAGGACAGATTGGAGACACCACTATCTGGTTTGAGATGTTGGCAGTTTTCCACCTTGGGAGCTCCAGGTTGCAGAAGGTCTCTGTGCATGCACAGAGCATTTTTTCTTAAACTTTTTGAAACCCATGGTTGCTCTGAAATGAAGATACCTCTTGACTTTTCTTTTTCTCTGGCTTGCTGTTCCTTTCTGGCTTGGTTTGTGCATCACCAATCATTTTAGTCACAGCGGTGTCAATGAGGCTTGTAACATAACCACAAAATCAGTTACATCTGGAGCGTGCTGAGCAAGGTCACCGGGGATGGAGTTTCTTTGGGGTTTTTTTTGCAGGCAGCCTGAATAAATGGCAACCAAACCCTCTTGCATTTGCAGGAGGCAAAAGCCAAAAATAAAACCACAATAGCATCCATGTTTTCCAGTTAAAATAGCTGTCTTCTACTCTTGAAATTAAATTCACTCTGATTTTTTCAAAGCAAAACAGGCCAGGGTTCAGTACGTAATTAGTAGCAAATTGGTTTAGGTAGAATAAAATCTACTTATCTCTTCATCAGAAACCAAATCTAAACAAAACCAGAATCTGATTTTAGATTTATAAGCTTTTTTTAACCCAGTATTTGAGTGCTTCTGAATTTCCCACTAAGATCCAGAACTGGGAGTTAAAAAAAAAGTCAGGGAGAAATCCCTGTGATTTCTCAGTCTTACGCAGGACCAGGAAATTTGGGGACTTCCTCAGGAGGTTTCTTGTGAGACTGACATGCTTTTTTTTATCACAGATACCTTTTTTTGAGATGCACAATTGGGCTGCAGAAAACACCACAAATGTTTAGGTTATTTTTCTACACTGAGTCAGCTGCCCAAATGTTAATTCATTAAGTGTGCTGCGTTCTTGCTAATTGTCAGCTTGAGTCTCAGCTTCAGCCAGCTTGGAGTGGTATCCTCAGAGTGGAGGCTTATCTCATGAGCTTCCTGAGTCTGCAGAATTGAATGAAAGTCTCACCAGGAAAAGTGGTTTGTTTTGCTTTTAGTTTGTTTTGTAAGAAAGCTGAGAATTTCCCTTCCCAGCCAAGTCTGAATTGACTACAGAGAAGCTCACAAGTTTCAATGCTTCAGATCCTCAGGCTCTCCAGACTCCAGAAGTGTTAAATTCCTCTTTTTTTAAAAAAAAAAAAAAAAAAAACCAAAAACCAAAACAACCACCTAGCTATGCATTTTCAGTCCTCAATTGAAACTGAGTAGTAACTCAGTTATAACTTGGAAAGAGGTGGTGAATATGCTGCCCTGTTGTCAGTTGATTTCCTTCCCCAGAAAGATTTTTGGTAAAACATTGGTAAAATATTTAATTTCGGTCAGACTTTCAAGCTTGGTTCCCCACCTTTAACCCTGTGGTGATGAAAGTACTTTCTGATGTCATCTTCATGTAAGAGGTCATCTGTCACATCCACACTTTGTTGGTGATGGAGCTTAGACGCAATGAGGCAAAGTGAGTTGCTGAAGGTCCATCGGGACATCAGTGGCAGAAATGGCCCGAGGTTGTTGTCTGTGGATTTTGTAGTAGGGTTGGAGTAAAAATAATCTAAGTTTGGATTGTGTTTGAGAAATGCAGCCACTGCTAGGGTCAGCCAGTAGGCAAGGTATAGTCCTGCTGGTGGACCTGAATCTGCAAACCCATTCTGGAGGAGAGATGAGCCACTGTGGGGCAGCCCTGCCAGCACTGTGCTGTCCTCCCCAGGGCTGGAGCAGAATTTCTCCTGGGCTTTTGTGTTCCCAGAGCAACAGGGACCTTGTTCAGTGCATGAAAGTCAGTAGGATATTTATACCACTAAGGTGATGTCCAAACCAAAACCTCATCTATCCATATAAAAATCCTGTGAAGGCAGATGTGTAGTAAATGAAACTATTCCCTATTAGGTGGACTTCCAATCCTCTGTGCAATAGTCTTCCTAAAAAAGACTATTTCAGACTGAAATGCAGCATAGGTCTTCCATTTCAGAACAAAAAGGGATTTTGCTGAGGGGGGGAAAAAAATAGACTAAATTTGGAAAACACTTAATAACAAAGTTGCCTTAATTTAACAACAGCTTTTATTAGATTGCACTTGTCCAACGAGATTAATGAACGTTTTCCTTTGAAACTCTGGGAGTCTTTCCTAGACACTGGGAATAAGTAGGTTCCTTCAAATGTTCTGCTTCCTCCAGGATTTACTGGTGAAAGATTTAATACAATTCAGCACAAACATTTTAACCTTTCCATCTCAAATGCTGAATTCAACCGTTTCCTGAATGTGTATAATTTAAAGGCTTGTGTTTTCCTGTGTCATGCTCTCTGAAGCATTTTATGTCGCCTTGCTCCTATTGACTCTTTTAAGAAAACACTGCATAAGTATACAGTCACTTTCAGATAACTCAGATGTTTACTTTATGAATGAAAGAGGAAATTGAATACTCAAATAAAGTTATGCATCTAAGTGCCAGAAGCTAACTGCCCTCTTAAATTTGCTTGTCTTCTTGAAAGAGCCTTTAAATACAATTTATGACGTAAAGAGCCTTTCCGTAGTGCTGAGTAGGATCTCCACCATCTCAGTTATAAATGGATGCTCTTGGCAGTCCCATGGGGCTCTTGCTGAAGTCCAGACCAGGGATGTTTGTAAGGCCAGGGACAAATGTTGTGCCTCCATCCCATCAATGTGGTTTGGGGTGCAAATAAATAGGCTGCTGCCTGTTTTGTTGTAGTTATCTAGTAGTACAGGCAGAGCTACGAGTGGGTGTAAAGCAAAAGGAGGGTTTCTAGCATCATCTAAAGGTCTTTTCCAATGTAGGCAATGCTGTCATCTAACTACTGTCATGCTAAACTTTAATATTAGATTTAGATCTCACAGCTGGGGGAGGCAGTGCATGGCTGCCTGGGTGAGCTGCCTGGCCCTTTGCCATCCTGCTTCTTCTGCCCCTGGTTTGGAAAAACTTAAATTTCATTTGGGTTTAGGGATATAACTCAAGTCAGTCCCCAGTTATGCTTGTCTCCACAGTGTGTTAGCAGCTGAGGTAATTGTTTTTTCCTTAAGATAGTTGGCAAGAATGATTGAATTTGCCTTGAATTAAAAACTAAAGTAATTCCCTAGTGAATTAACCTTGTAAATTCCCCAGCTGGTTTCTTCTCCCCTTTCCTTCAAGAGTGTTTCTCCCAGGGTCATTTCACTGCACTAATGAATTGCTACAGTGATGGGAATATGATTGAGATGTTAAATGCCCTTCCCTTGAGCCAGACACATTATAGTATGATAAATATGAAAAGGCACATGTGTCTGGTTTGGCTTTGCAGGATGCTCGGCTTGTGCTGGGATGCCAGAAGGACTTGGCTCTAGCCCTCCCCACAGAGCACATGGCTTCAATGCTCCTAAGCTCATCATTTGGCACAGGGCTTCTCAGGTTCACATCCAAGTACAATGCTTTGACATATATTGCTTTATTTTTGAAAACAGGAAAGATTTCAAAGTCCCTTTGGGTCCTGTTGACTAGGATTTGATTGCAGGATGAGGGAACAAGGTTTACTCTCATGCATCCCAGTTGGATGTGAAAGCTTGCTGGCCTTCAGCTCCATCCTCCTCAGCTCAGGTATTAAAGCCGTGCTCAGAGGAGAGAGTTACCATGAAAAACTGCCTGCTTCTGTCCAGAAGCATGGCCACAGACCAAACTGTTTCATGTAATAACCTTTGAGCCAGCAGAAGGTCAGTGGCTGAGAAGGGTCCCAGACCTTCCTTTCCTGTCCCAAAGTCAAAAATACCCATGTTTCAGCAGGGACATGCTGGGGGTTATGCAGCAGGTGAAGGTAGACCTGTGAGCCAGGCAGAGGTCACTCACAAGGTCCAATCTGTCCCCTGGCATGGGCTGCACCAGCAGCAGGATCCCTATCGCACGCTAATATTGGATTATGATCGTGAGACTCCACAATGTCACACTGATAAGGGTGAGGTTTTTCTCTGGACGAGCCTGTTTCATTTTAACACGTAGGTATGTCAAGTGAAGGGAATATTTTCCCTTCTGCATCAGACTCCAGCTTGGCCAAGGTCAGTCACTGGAACGTGTTTACCAATGTCAGGGCTGGCAAGGAGTGCAGTTATGGGGTACAGGGTGTTTCAGAGGCTGTGGGTGAGGGAAGGGAAGGTGCTGAGTGGGCAGCCCCTGATGGGAATGGGATGCTCTGGGTCTAGAGGTGGTGAAGGAAAAGCTGATGTTCATGAGCTGTGCTGGCAGAGCTGCATGGCTCTGCATTTCAGAGGTTACTGCAGTGTTCCAAGGACAGTTAAATCACCAAAAGTTTATCCAGGCAGTGTTTCTAGAGTTGACTAGAACAACACCTTCACTCTTATTTGTTCAGGTCCTTGTGACATAAGCAAGAGCTTGGCACAGCCTGGGGGAGGGTATCTCACATCTCCATTTACCTCATCTGTCAATGGTCAACATGAGGTGCTTCAAAGCCAGAGCTAGACCAAGAGGTCATCGTGGAAAGAACTTTGAAGGAATGAGAAAGCCTTTTGCAATCCTAGACAAAAATTTCCACCAGAAACTGATATTGCTTGGTCAGAAACACCCTGGGGTCTGAAAAACTTAGTGCTGTTTCCATTTGAACATGGCCTGCTTGCATAGTACATCCCCAAACCATGCCATCTTTGAAGAAAGAGAGGTGGGAGTAATTTGAGGGAGGAAAAATACAATGGCAATAAGGAACTTTGCATTGGGAAACTCCATTGTCCAGGGCTGGTTCCCACGCGGGCTATGTGATCGCCTTCTCACTCCCTCCAAACCCAGGGGGTCCCTGGGGAGAAGATAAAGTGGTACTTGAGGAAGTGCACTGGCTTCCCTTGGGCTGAGCTCTAATTAATGAATTAAAATGCAGAAATACATCACAGCTTGTGTTCCCTGGTTACTTCCTACTGAAAAACCCCTTCAAAACCTCTGCCAGATCCATGCACATCCAAGTCAATACTGTGCACCAAAATGTCAAAGTGGACAATAGCAACTAAAAATAGGCAAAGACAGGAATCTGCCTATAATATTTTTAAACTTGGAGGATGGCAAAGCTATATATAACCAATATGAAAAAATGGGGTTTCTTGCTTAAATGAGGAAAACAAAGTGTGGCTGTTCCGCTGGATAACTGGCCTGAGGTAGGTATAGTTTCAAAACCGGGAGCTCTTGTTGGGCATTTCACCTTCCTGCACTTACCCCAGTGTTGTGCACAGTGTGTGGACTTCCCAGGGAGCTGGGGGGCAAGTGTGGATTATATTGTAAAGATGCTGGGGGGATTTGACAGGGATTTTCTCCTGTTTGTTGTGTAGTGCAGTAGGGTAGAGGGGTGGAGGACAGGGCTCTGATTGCAGGTGTGGTTTGGAAGCAGGACCATGCTGGGCCATGGAGAAATGCATAAGGTGCTCCTGATTTTGCCTTTTGCTCTCCAGTTAGTGCTGGAAACCCGCTCTCCAGACTGTTCCTTAGAGGGACAAGGGGATGTGAGCAAGCCAAGGCTGCTGCTCCCTCTGCTGACTCCAGCTGTGATGGAGAGGTTCAACCCGGGGCCAACCCCTCTTAGGCCCAGCTGGTACCTGTACCTGACCCCACCATGAGCATCTCTGAGGGTGGAAACCCCATTATCAGAAGAGCTGCTTTGATAAATATTCAAAAGAGCAGATTTGCCTTACATCAGAAGCAGATGAATAAACAGGAAAGAGGGGGTTGAAAAACTGTTTCTTTTTTAAAAAATATATCTCTATGACTAAGTATGATTTTTACCAAATAATACCTTGATGATAAAACATTCATTTAGGATCAAATCTTGAATCAAAGAAAACTTTGCCATTGAATTGACTGGGAACATGTTCAAGTCTGTAATCTGCAACTAGAATGAGCTGGTTTTTTTTTTTTCCTGCAGATCCCTTTAATCCTTTAGCAACCATGTGTATTTTCTAAAGAGGTTTTCTGCATGTCCCAGGGGTATAAAATCACAAAGGGAAAGAAGTACTGCTTATAAACTGTGAGCAACTGCAATCTACCTCCAGCTCTGCTGGTAACACCCTGTGGATATTTGCTTCTCAGAGATTAGAGGAACAAAGCAAGAAGAGAGCAGCGTTCCATTGTGGTAGAGCATATAATATTGTGATTATTACTCATGCCCCTCTGTCTAATTAATCATTTTGTGTGTTATTTGAAGACAAACAGGGCCTTTGGTTCATTATCGCTTATACATACACAGAACTGGAGTCACTTCAGTGCTGTCAGACTTGGTTAATCCCTGCCTGGGTTTTGTACATGTCTGGGTATCTGAATCATGTACATGGCAAATGATCTACTAATATGTTTGCTCCACTAGTTTGTTCATATGGAGCCAAATATATGAAAGCATTCAAACTCCGGAAAGAGCAGATATGGTCCTAATGGGCTTGACAAAGGCACCTAATGTTAAAGGTTGTGGAAAAAAGAGTTGCTGTTGAAATGCTTTTTTTTTCTTTTTTCTTTTTTTTTCTTGTAAAGTATTTGGTTTGGATTTCTTTTATTATTTGTGTTTTATCATGCTCAATGTTTTGAACTGGGAGGCAGGAAAGGAGATCAGGAAACCTCTGAACTCTATGAAAACAGAATCAAGGGGTAAAAATGTCAATCTAAAGCAGAGGATTGCTGTAGATGGGTGTTTTGTGGTACCCAAGAATGGGAGCAAGACTATGAGGTCCCAGAGTTACTGTGATGCTGCAGTGGTGGAATAAATTACAGGTGGAATAAATCTACCTGGTTATCTGAGTATCTGCAATGTGCAGTTATCCTGTCTCACTGCATGGCAGCCTTTCTTACACTGTCACTCTGAAAATTTGGGCCATGATTTTTAAAATTTAAAGCAGCTCTGCATCCTTTTCTCTGCTCATCTGTACAGAACAGTCTGTTTTCAGGCTCTGTACTTGAAAAACTTCACATTAAGACTGTAACATTTTGATTACAGGTGATATAAAATGCAGTTTGCTTTATTTCCTAATTAATGACAGTACATAAGGCAACAGTAAACTCAATTGCTTCCAACAGCTTTTTATATTCACTCAGAGGCATTTTGCAAAACATGACTCGTGTACCTAACAAAATCTTTTCTTGACCAGATGTAGAAGGAAAACAATTTTATTGGCTCCTTGATAATATCCCTAAAGAGGAAACAAGCTATAAAAATTTAAAAAAACCCCAACCACTGAATTTGAGAGTTGCTAAACTGAAAGATACAGAAACAAATACAGAGAAGATAAGGCCTTTTACTGATAGTGGTGTCCTGTGTAAATAACGTGGACATGCTGAATAAGTCCCTCTGCAATGAGGCTCATTAGAAACATGTACATCAACCCCAAGCAATTACTTTGATTGTTCCCCTGCTGCTTTTCACAATAAATGTCCACAGACCCACCAAGGTTGCAGTCATTTTGCTCACCGCATGTCCTTGCAGAAATATGGCCGTACTGAAAATAGATAGGTGCAATGTATTTCCTGCTCAGGATCCTAAGCTGATTGCTTTATAGACCAGCTTTCAGGAGAAGTTCTAGCCCAGGACAGTAGATGAAACAAGCCTGTTTAAAAAAGGTGGAGAATGAAGCACCCACTTCCATAAGGAATGAATGTGGCCAAGGAATACATTGACCCATGTCTCTGACACATAGATCATGTCATGGGTTTGCATCTGCAAAGAGGTCAGATGTTCCTGAATTGCAAGGAAATCCATGTAGACATTGCCTCCCTAAACATCAAACCTGTTCACAAATGAGTCTAATTCACAGGGGGGTTTTTTTCTTGAAATTAAAGATAATGGACTTCTTTACACATTGGCACTCCGAGAACTCAATGGTAGGTTTTCAGACATGGGATATGTCTGTGTCTACCTGGAGCATGGGGATGAAGGTGGGATTGCTCTATCCTGTGTTGGAACTCCAAGTTGGAGAGCTACATGCATCTATGGAGTAACATGGACATTGGGAGCTCAGCACCAAGACAGGAAGCACCCAAAAAGTGCAAAATTACACCTTGTGCCACCCAGGCACAACAGGAGAAGAGAAAACTTGGAGCCAGGGGAAATTCTAAGAGTTTAGATGAAAGACACATACTGGTAGGTGGCTCAGATCCACAAGCTGTTGTTTATTGCTTAGCATCAAGTCATAGCCAGGGTGGTAAAGACCTAATAAACAATCGGCATCGTTTTGAGAGGCTGCAGTTGTGACAGTTGTTAGCTGTGGGATCACTTTTGACAGCCTCTTCAACTGGCATAGAGCCCTAAGAGAAAAGTTGCCATCAACTAATCAGAAACACCAAGGACCTCCTCCTTGAGTGATCTTACTGGAAAATAAGAGCTACATGCTGTTATTATGTGCATAACATTTAAATAAGAGAATTATAAAATTCAGATGTTGGTCATACAAACAACTTTATTAAATGAAAATTGAAATATTTTGAATTGTTATCCATCTTGAACAAAAAACCCATCACCTTGCCTTGCAGAGGTATAACACAAGTACCCACACTGCAGGCCACGCTTCTCCTGTGGGAGCTGCTAGAAGTCTAGAGAAATGATTGACTGAAAGTCAGGAATGAAAGCTATTTTTTTTAAGATAAACTTTCCCTTTTTTTCCCTTGGTTTTAAATATTTTGACTCCTGTGGGAGCTGCTAGAAGTCTAGAGAAATGTTTGACTGAAAGTCAGGAATGAAAGCTAATTTTTTTTAAGATAAACTTTCCCTTTTCTTCCCTTCGTTTTAAATATTTTGACGAGGGAAGATCCAATAAAAGGACAAAAGAAATGAGCATGGGAGATGACAGCCTTTGGCAGCATGATTTAAGTGTCATGTAAAAGTAAGCTAAAAGCCAGTCAGAGTGAAAATATACATGCATTGAGGACTCTGAGTACTGAACATTGGTAGTCTTGAAGGTAAGTAGGTGGGTAAGTGATAATCCCAACAAGCAGGAAGACAAAAGCTGACTTAAGCCATAAAATTTCATGGTAGCATGGGGAAAGATGGGCAGTGAGAGTAAAGATTGAGCAAGAGCTCAAAAGGATTTGTATATCACAGGTCCCAAGTGATAACCCCCATTTCCCTCTGCTTGGTGTCACAAATTTCCTCTTCTCTATGTGAGTTTCATGGAGGGATTGGACAAAGCCAGCCCAAAGCCTTTCCCTAGCAGGAGCCGGGCAGTTGCTAAATGTCCAGCTTCTGAAGGCAACTCTTACTTTGTCATGACCATCTGCTGTGGCAATGGAAAGAAGGACATTTATTTTGGCAAGGCTGGAAAACAGGACCTCCAGAAAAATAAAACATCAAAATATATGGGTACAGTTGGACTCAATGATCTCAAAGGTCTTTTCCAACCAAGCAATTCTATATATGGAGAAAACTGAAGGGAAAGCATGGAGCCATCTAGCATTTCCTGAGATTCCCTTCCTTTGCAACAGCGCAATCCTGGTGAATGAATCAGGACGCATTATTTGTTCAAAAGAGTTAATCTTTACTAACAGCCCCAGGATGCCCTTCAGCTGGTCTACAACCTGGTTCAAAGGTTTTCAAGAAAAACAACATACCATAAACCAAAGGGCAACATTAATTGGAAGCAAGGTAATTTCTCTGAAACCAGCAATACCTTTCTGTGGGTTAATAACCGGAAATTAAATTTCATGTATGTTAGCATAACCCATCATAAAGCACCGGGTGAAAAAGGGGCACAGGCAATAAGGGCAAGGGTTTGGAGCACACACAGTCACTGACAGCAACCCCTTTTCCTTGGTTAGAGACAGTATCCCAAAGGATTGGTCTTCAGCCTTGATCTCACTGGTTGAAGGAAACAGTTTGTACCACGCAGCTCCTGTTGCTGCTTTGCTGGTGGAATAAAGAGGGACATAAATTCAGCTGTTCTCAGGAGCAGCATTGCTCTGCTCGTGTCCTGCCATGGGCAACAGCAAAGAGTTGCTGTGACTTGTCCCTCCAGCTTGGTGTTCCCCCAGTCCAGTGCTCACAGGTCTTTTTACCTTCTGCACTGGATACACAAATGAAAGACTAGCCTTAAAAAATGAAGTTTCAGTGTTAAAATGTCATGAAATAGAGAGCGGGTAGGAACACATGCTGGGGTTGAGTTTACTGGTGATGGCACTGCCTGAAATGGAAATTCAGCTAATATTTGGACTGCAGGGCGTGTGTCTCTTATAAGGAAATGGCTTAATCTGGAAAAGGAGGCAGAAATACAAGGCCAGATCCTCTCTCCTTTGCCCTCATTTCCTCTTCTGGCTGTGCTAGCTGCCCCGACACTGCAGAGGAGTCATGAGGCTGATGTCTACAAGACCAGACTCCAGGATGTCTTTCACCAGGGATTCCTGCAGTCTGACCCCCCACCCAAACCCAGGGTATTGGCAGTTGCAAGAGGTGGGTGCTGGGCAGGGTACTGGAGCACCTCTAGTTTGGTGACATCTTGCAAGTAGTATGGTCCTGGGGAGATGGATCCTGCCCAGAAGTTGTCCTGACCGTGTACAATACAATTAAGTCATCTGCTGGTCAAGCCAGGTTGATCACAACATTTAGTTGGAGATACCATCATGGAACACCTGCTTTCCTGAGAGTTGAGCTGTGAATAAACAGAGATGTGACCTCAGGCATTTATTGTGTCTATGATGGCACTCCCTCCACCTGGAAAGCCCATACCTCTGTTCTTAACACACTAGAGAAATATTTGCTATTATTTGATTTATTTCCAACTTTTGATGGTTAAACTGAAGGGTGGGAAAGCCTGAAAGCCAACACACACCTGGGCAAGAGAGAAGATTTCCATCTACAGCATGGGCTGCAGAAAAAATGGTGACAACCAAGCAGCCTGGAGGAGGAACATCTCTTTGCGGCTGCGAACCATGAGCTCTGCTCACAGCAAGCTGCTGCTGCTCGGGGTCTATTTTAATTTTGCCTGTCGCTGTTTTTTGTGAGACTTTTTGTCTGTAGGCCTCTCTCCCACTGAACCCATCCATCACCAGCACTGACAGAGGTTCCTGCTGCCCGAAACGGCCAGGAAGACTTGTTGGAGCCAGAACCTCAGGGGTCAAGTCCAGGTTGTCGTGTCTGAGCGAATACTGCTCAGGATACGCGCAGCTCGACGTCATGTTTGGAAGGCAGCAGAGGACCGAGAGGGAGGAGAAGGAAGGATAGGATGTAATCTTTCATCCTGTGAGCGAGCATGCGGAATGGGAATATTTCTTTTTGCTGCTGCCGGGGGTCCGGCCCTGAGCGGGTGGAGGAAGGGAGTCCCCAGCCCAGGCAGAGAGCAGCCGCTGTCCCCACAGCCCTGGCACTGCTCTCCTGAGAACCTACTTGCTATTTTTGGCTGCAGGAAAAATATAAAGGCAGAAAATGTTGGGAACGTTGTGCTGAACTCAGCGGTGCTTCTTGTGTGGATGAAGAAATAGAAGATCTAATGGCACAAATGTGCTGTGGTCATGGTCCAGTGAGGATGTGTGAGCTGAGGAGGAAGGCCGTATGCATGGCACCAAACTGATGGACACCAAAAGGAGCTCAGGGTACCCCAGGGCAGCTGCCTCCCAGCTCACTCCATAAAGCAGGTGAGAGATGCTCTGGGCTTTCTTCCTCCCCAGGGTGCCATCACCATCTTCCTCTTCACTCTCACCAGCGTCTCCAGCAGCACCAGTACTGTAACTAAATAATAGGTGCGACTGGTTTTACCAAGAGCTATTGCCCAAATCTCCCTGCACCACATCCCCCAGCACTCCCAATGCCAATGCTCAACTGGTCTAGGCTGACAGTCCTGATTCTCCTGCCAGTCTCACCCACAAAACCTCATGTGTCTCTTGTGGGTTGGGAGCATTGTTCTGGGGCTGAGTCCCCAGCACACGGCTGCTCCCATGGGCTACCCCAGCTCATGGGGACTGTGGTGTGCCACAGCCCAGCTTGACACATCCACTTCATATCAGGCAAACCCCATGAAATGACCTTTCCTCGCTCAGTACACTGGGATGATGGTCTCAGTGATGGGCACCTACAGAGCTTCCCTCAAGCAGGCACTGGAGATCCCTTACTGAGCAGTGACAATGGACACTCTGGTCATAAACCACTCCCAAATTGCATGTTATTTGGTCCTGTCTCCCTGGAAGGATGCTGTACCCCCCACCATACCCCCCATCAGCAGCCACAGGGCTACCTCCTGCCTCAGGAGCAGCCCGAGACAGCATGCACAGAGGAGCTAGTGCCCAGTCACACTCACATTGTTTCAACACATTTACTTAATTAGTTTATCAAGAAATGTGTTTGGCCTCGTCTGATACCCGGGAAATGCTGCCTGTCATTTGCAGGCGTCCCGCGGGGCCCCGGCGAGCTGACAGAGCCTGGCTCCTTCCTATCTCTCCTTAACTCCATTTGCTGGGCCTATTTCCCATTATTTTTTTTCCCCATGTAGCACTCCCTCACCATTTTGGGATTAAAGCAATAGATAATGAAATTATGTATGCATCAAAGAAGACCATGATGGGTAGAGGAACAACATGAGTAAGGACTGGGAAGAGTATCTGGAAAAATGTTAAATCAATGAAAGGGTGGGAACTTGAAGTATTTTTTTATATCCTGACAGTTAAATTCTCTGCAGATTTGAGCCACTTCATTGAAGTGGCAATGAATGAAAAATGACTAATTACATGTAAGATATTCATTCTGTGCTTCCCTGTGCAGAGCAGAGGATGCTCCACCAATGCTGTGTGGTCCAGATGAGAGATGGGCACTACCCACATCCACCCCTGGCTGTAGCAGATCCACCAGCCCCTGCCCAAAGCTTTCCTTTGCAATTACCTCCTTCTAACAAAGCCTGTTCCAATGGGGATGGGCCTCTTTAAGAGCAAGAAGGATGTCCTCCACCCTGGCTGGAGGGGCTGGGCTATATAAGGGAGGTTTTGTCTGCTCTGGGTGTTTGAGGAAAGAGGAGGTGAAGGCACTGCTGGTCCTGGGTGGGCTCAGGTAAGCAGCACCCACCCTTAATGACACAGTACCCCCGTGTGAGTACTTGCTGCCCTCCTGGTGCACAGCACATGAGGTTCAAAGTCCAAGCAAGCCCAGGACAAGTGAGACCTGTAGACACCGTCTGTGTTAAACTGTGTGTTGTCTCAGGGATGAAGCTTCAGGGTCTGAAGTAATCTTGGTTTCTGCCAGAGTGGCTTCATTCATCAGTGGAGAGGCTTGAAATCTTCTCTCTCCCCCAGTGGGGCTTGGGTCTGAGAGCTCTCTGTTCCTGTTCCCGAATTCCTGATGAGGACATGCCACTTCCAGGGTTTCTGTGCTCAAGGTTGGCAGGATATGGGCCATGGGAGCCCATCTATTGAGCTTCACCTGTGGTTGTTTGTCTGTACGTGGGATTACTGGGTAATGCAGACAATCCCAGCTGCTTTATTAGCTAAAAAACAGCTTTGTTGAGCATTTTGAAGTGATTACTTCTATTCTAACCCTTCCCATGGTTCCTGATGACAGTTTTGGATATCTCGTTTTGTTTCCCCTTGCTTCATGATCATCTTCCATTGAATTAAGTTCATAATGTGGGGTTTTTTTTGGTGGGTAAAACATAATTACAGGGCTCTCACCTGTTCTCCTCTCAAAGCCTGAGAAATGAAAGCCTAAAGATGAAATTTAACTTATACAAGCTGCAGGAAAAAAAACAATACTATGGCCTGATAGTCATCCTTTGTCAACTTAAACAAAAATAGCTCAGGTGGGGGGGGAAAAAAAGCTTTCTCTGTTCAATGCCTGGAAGAGGAACACAGGAGACATTCTCAGACTAGTCCTCTCTTCCCATAGAATGTTTCCCCTAAAGGAGTTAAATTTTACCTATGTAGGTATGCTGTCCTATAGCATCAGAGACCTGTCAGCCATCACAACACCAACACTTTGGTCTCTGTGCAAGCAGGTTCCTGCTCCAGCAACATCAGCTCCAGGGGAAGGTGGGAGAGCTTGACATGGACCTATGACTTCGACATGCACGCTCCAAAAATCCCGTGAGTACTTCTAGTGATCCCAAAGGGGTTTTCCTTATCTTTACACTATTACTTGGAGCTCAGGTGTGTGGTTGAATCATGTCACCTGAAGAAGCCATTGCAGTGTCTGCTGAACAGCAGCAAAGATGAGGGTGTGCTGTCAGCCCAATGCCAATGCTAAATGTCTGCCCATCACTGGTAAGGAGGAGAAAAAAACCTCCATCTTTAACTGCTGCTGTTACATCCTTGTTTGTACTGATGGGACCACTGTGTGGTAACTCGATGTGCAATGGCAGCTCCATTGTCTTGTGTGTCTAATCCCACCTGCTCCTCTTGAAGCTTGAGCCTCATGGTTGTGCTGCCCTGTTTGCATCGGCGAACTAGAACTGTGGTCTGTCCCCTCTGTCCTAAATCAGCCAGGAGACAGTGTAACTCATCCATTTGGAAACTGGTGGGTTTTCTCTTCCCTGAAGATTGATGCAATTCCACTTTTCCTTGTTGGGATTAGGAGAAGCATGCTTGCAGGCTCGCGTTATTGTAGTGGAGACAGGGCAAGCGGTGTTGAGTGATCTTTGCCAGGTATCCCGCTGGCGTTGCCAAAGCATGAGGGGCTTTCCTCCCAATGCTTCCACTGCAGGAGAAACATGTCTTCTGCTGCCAAGGGTATAGGAATGTCACTTAACTTGGGGAAAGCACGCCGTTGCAGTGTGACAGCCACTTCACCAGTCAGTCCAGCAACACTCTGTAAAAACAAAAGGTTGCATGGTCCATGCCAGAAGGACTATCTTCACCTGCAGTGGAATACATCAGATGTCTGGCAATTTCAGGGAGCCTTTCTCAATAAAAACATGAGGAAATGGGAGTCATGAGTTACACAGCACTGTCCTCTATAGTTCAAGGCATGGTGGCTATATATATATCACATTCCTATAGCTCTTCTTAGGATAAATGTTGCACAAACTACATCCAAAGTCTGCTTTCCTTCCCCATCAAAAGCCCCTTCTAGATCCAAAGCTATCTGAGCTACCTACATCCTGGATTTCTTTTGGTTTGTGGTTTTTCTGGGTTTTGTGGTTTTTTTAGCAAATGAATAGAGGTGGCTGCTTGTTTCTCAGATGTCACTTAAAATATAACACCATTCTTTTGACCTGCTTTCTATGTACTTCTCTTTCTATCACAATACGCTTTAAAGACCATGACATAGGAATCTTATCTCCATTTTATCAGTAGAAAACCTGTGTGTTCCTTGTTCAAAATTGCAGAACAAGCATATGGGGGTGGAAATGGAGAGGCACTGGGGAAGCACTAACTCTTAGTCACAGGTCTTCAGAGAAATAAGTCAACAGTTGGAGCTTCCACTGTCTCAAAAAGATGGAAAGTAACATGAGAGCATCACTAAACTTTCCTACAGAAATAAGACCAACATGCTGCCTCTCTGAGTAGCTGCATAGCTCTGAATAGAGCTCCTCTTTATGTAGAAGGACTTAGTTCTCACTAAAAAAAGTTGCACACTGTCCCATCAAGCTCCCACTGCAGGCTTTTTGTTGGGTTCAGTGAAATTTAGACTAGTTAAATACAATGTAAGCACTCTCTTAAATTCAGAACATGGTCTAACTCCATCCAGGGCTCTGCTGTGCTGTAAGCAATGCTTGAAGAGTAAATGCTGGTGCCCTTGAAAAGGTGACCAGAGCAATCTGCACTCGCAGGTCCTGATGACCCATGCACACCATGCCCATGTTGCTGATTTCTCACTGACTGGTCATGGTCCCTTATCCTGGAGGGATGGCCTTTAAATATCTAAGCTTGCTTCTCTTCTGGAGTGGCCAGTAATGTCACTCTTGTTCCAACGGGCTGGGAGAACACAGCTTTCACAGATGCATCCTAAGCTGTATTTGAAGGAGCCCCTTCCTTTACCGAAGGTCCATGCCTACATCTCAGGAACGATAGCATGGGGTCCACAAGGCCATGCTGGCCTGATAAATGTCACACAAATACAGCGTGAGTGACTTGCCAGCACTACTACCCAATATAAATACTCACTGCTGAAGAAGAAATAGCTTCTTTCCTTAGAAAGGGTCCTAAGCTTTGTTAGGTGGCACATGAGTTAAGAACAGAAGAACCTGTCCCCAAGGCTGTGAATATGTCCTTAATTAAGTATGTAACTAAGCAACATTATGGATATAACATATATATGACATGGAAACATAAAGTTCTTACTTATCCCTCCCTATATTTCCCTCCAAACAGCTTAGAGAGACCTCCTGGATAGCGTTGCTTGCTGAAGTTCTAGGAAGCATATAAGCATGTATCAACCTCGTTCCCAACTATGCTAAGCAAGTACATGAAGGAGAGTTAAAATACTTCAGAGAATCTGGTAGTCCAGACTGAGACTAAGAAAGGAGAATTGCTCTGCCACCACAGCTGTGCTGGAAGAGCTGTTTGTTGCTGAGTATATTCCAGATTTCCCAAGGCTGTCATACCATCAAACACTGCCATGATCTGTGGGTCTTTATTCCTAGATAAAGATGTGAACTCCCGGCTCTTGTCAGAGATAACAGCACAAAGCATTACAGGACAATGCAAAGACTTAAAACTTGGCTTCAAATACGCGGCCGTTTGTTACTGTCCTCGTGCAGCTGCTGAGCCAGGCTGCTGCAGGGGGTTCACAACTGGGAGAATCGAGCTGTGAGAGCTCATCTCTATGTCCTCTGGTTTCTTATGGGTTTTTATCCCTCTGTGTTGCTGGGCCAGTGCCTGTGTATGTGCCATCAGCTGCTGTGAAGCTCCTAAAGGCTTGTTATGAAGTGAGGATGTGTAGCCTTGAGGTTCTTCATCTATTCCCTAAATCCCAAAAGTAGCTGGCACACAGCAGGGATGCTTTGTTTCCCAGCCATGGCCTCATGGGCATCCTTCCTGGCAGCAGGTACCTCATTGCAGCTGTGCACAGCAAGAGTGGGTGCACATCAGGGGCTTTGTGCTGCTGGGACAAGGATCTGACCCTGTGGATTTCTCTCCTGTTGTATTGAAAGTTGAGAGTTGAGAACTCATCTTCTTGTTGCAAGTATCTGACCCATCTCCCCAGGAAACCTGTTACTCTGGTTCACTTGCTACATCATAGGGAAGTTCTCTAAAAGTCCTACTTTTATAAGAAAACCTGTTCTGAAATGATAAGTTGTTCAATGAAGACATGTCCCGAGTCTTCCACTTAAAATGACAATGAGTATAAAGTAATTCAAAATTATCTTTAGAGCTGTACACAGCACGAGGTACATCTTCTGAAGGTGCTGTCATTCCTTCAGGTAGAGTTGCACCAGCTCTGGGCTGAGGTAGCTGATTTGGGGGGACTATTGGAATTACTGATGATGTATTTCATTGCCAATTAGAGCTAGAAAAGCTCCTCATATATCTATCCCTGGTAGAAAACACTTGGAAAAATAATTCTTTGCTCTATCATGTTGCAAGTGACCTTTTCCATGGAGGTGGAGGCTGGCACTACGATGGTCTCCAGCATCCTGTGACCAGGCAGGGACCAGCAGGACCTACCCAAGGCAGGGCTGGAACTGGGATCCCCAGTGCGGGGCCGCAGCCAGGCTCCCATTGTTCCTGGCCTGCCAGACAAAGGGTTAAGTAAATGTTTAGAGAAGATAAGGTGCCCTGTTGACAAGCAGCAGGCTCCAGCGGTCTCAGCAGGATCTCTCCCAGCGGTGATAAATGGGGAGGTTTTCAAAGTGGGATCAGCAGACGCCATGGAGAGGGCGGTTGCTGATGCCGTGATTGGCAGCGGGGAAGGAATCTGAAGGTGTTTAATGATCCCACACTCTGCCGCAGCTTTTTTAAAGACTCCGTGTCTAGCCAGAGGAAAATCCTCTATCAGTCGCAGAGACTTGCACTCCCGGCTCTTTTTTGTTGTTGTTCCCTTTTTTTTTTTTCCACTAAAACATGGGAACATCAACTGAAAGGGATCCTGATAAGGACCCTCTGGGATTCCTCATCCTCTCACATCGGTTTTGTCCCTTTTAATTTTCCCTTTGAAGTGTCCTGCATATAGTAGGTGGACTGTTTTGTTTGGCTAACTTGAGTCAGAGGCTGCTTTTTGGGGGAAATAACATGTATTAAACTACTAAGGTGTTTTTTCCTTCTTTGCATTGCTGTATTATTGCAATTACCAACTTGCCATTCCTTTGATATAGTAAATATAAAATCAAATTACATCAGGGGTAAAACCCTCAAAAAGATTTGAAGCCCTGATGTGACATTATTGTGTATGCAGACCATTAACGAGTTTTCTTCCTTCTATAAGTAGAGCCCAAAATCTGTTTGAAGGGCTGAACATCAAATAGTTTTTTTCCAGATAGGTGAAATGTTTCCTGTCCTCATCTCTGGCCAAAGGCTGCCCTGGGCACTAGGAAACCTGTAGTGGTGGTGTGGGAAAGAGGTTAGAGCAACTGGGTCTGGGAGGATGAAGCTTTGCTGTGTGCATTCAGAGGCTGCCTCTCAAATCAGGATTTTAGACAGTTGTGAGTGAGAAATGGGTATAAAACGCTGCCTGGCCCAATCTACACCCAATTTACACCAAGAGGAGTGAACTGAGTGGGAAGGCTGCTGGATAACAGGGATCCAGGCACACGGAACAAGCTCATCCTTTGGGTCACCCTCATCCTGGAAGGACTGGGATGAGTGGATGAGGTTTTTGGGGGAGAAAGCAGCCTGGTCAGTGCTGCTGCTGTGGAGCTGGGTGGGCTGGAGGGAGCGAGGGATGGGAGGCTGCACCACTGGGCAAAGATGAAAGGAGCCGGGTATAACCCAGCAAAGGGCCAAATGAGTCGGGACATGAAAAGCAGCGGAAAGTATCCAAAGAATGTAAACACCAAGGTGGAAGAGAAATTATTTAGCAGGGAACTAGGTGCGAGGGGATGAAACAACAAGGGAAAGGTTGAGGTTGGCCATTAGGAAAAGGGTTCTTGAGGCAGAGGGTGGTGGAGCACTGGAACAGGCTCCCCAGGGAGGTGCTCATGGCACCAAGCCTGACAAGATTCCAGCAGCATTTGGACAATGTCCTCAGACACATGGTGTGAATGTTGGGATTGTCCTGTGCAGGGACAGGAGTTGGACTGGATGATCCTTGTGGGTCCCTTCCCATGCACAACATTCTGTGATGCTATGAAAACTCACCCTGGCTGACAGGGAAGCCTTGCTGGCAGCTAAGTCTGGCGGTGAC